>NW_026511871.1:2212011-2512011 GCF_027579735.1 Bombina bombina | reverse complement strand
GGAGGATCCAGTTTTTAGATTTAGGATAGAACATTTATGTTTTCTACTAAAGAAGGTTTTGACTACATTAGAGGTTTCAAAGGCCGAGCTGCCAGACGAACCTCTGGGTCCTAAATTTGATGACATCATTATTAAGGACGAGTGGGACAGGATTAGATTCCTCTTCCCTGTCGTCTGCCTTTTAAGGATCCCGGTTCCGGGCTCTCTATGAGGGTGGGTTTTCTTTTTCCCATCCCTACTTGGTTGGCGCTATTTTTATGCTTGCCACACGTGATACTAACCCATGTGAGTATAGTTTGTCGTTCATAGAGCCGCCGGATATAAGGATGTAAACTCTGTTAAAGAGGGTGTTTAAACCTAGGGGATATTTTCTTTTACTGGCTGCGCTTGTCGCCGCAGTTGCTGGAGCAGTTACCTTTTAGTGCGTCTTTTTCTCAAAATTGATCGAGGTAGAGGGTTCGACATTTTTCAGGAAAGAATTACGGCCTTCTGGGTTACTAATTATTTTATCTGTGCTGTTATTACACAGATTAATTAGCCTAAGGCTAAGACTTCAGGTTTTCTGTTCAGACTGACAAATATAACTTCTAAGTCTAGTCTCTTTCCCTCTCCTTTAAGGGAAAGAGTTTGTTTGACTATCTCCACGGTTTCAGGGTCCAAGGGTGCCTTCATACTGTAAGATAAGGAGAACAAATCTAAGGGACAAAGTTCGTATTTTCGTTCCTTTAGTTCTGATAAAAGCCAAGCATCAGAGGCCTCCGCTAAGCCAGAGCAAACCAAGAGTTCTTGGAAGCCGGCTCAGTCCTGGAATAGATTGAAGCAGAGCAAGAAGCCTGCTGAGACTAAGTTCGCATGAAGGGGCAGCCCCCGGTCCTATTTTGGATCATGTAGGGGGCAGACTGTCGCTATTTCAGAGGCTTGGTTCAGGGACGTGCAGGATCCTTGGGTCCTGAAGGTCATAGCTCAGGGTTACAAGATAGGTTCAAATCTCATCCACTCAGTGGCAGATTCATCCTCTCAACCTGTCTTCAAGACTAGGAAAGAGGGAAGCCTTTCTGGGGTGCATAAGGGATCTGTCCTCCTTTGGAGTCATTG
Organism: Bombina bombina; assembly: GCF_027579735.1. NCBI lineage: Eukaryota > Metazoa > Chordata > Amphibia > Anura > Bombinatoridae > Bombina > Bombina bombina. The sequence continues at coordinate 2,510,916 of NW_026511871.1, read as the reverse complement.
TCCCAGTACTTATCGCAGATAGAGGTTTGGGATACTATTCAAACATTTTCGTGGTCCCAAAGAAGGAGGGAACTTTCCATCCAGTTCTGGACCTAAAGTGCTTAAACAAATTTCTAAATGTCCCCTCGTTCAGGAAGGGCAGTTTATGACCACTATAGATCTGAAGTAGGCATTCCTTCACCTTCCTATTCGCAGGGAACACTTCTAGTTCCTCAGGTTTGCGTTCCTGGACCAGCTGTTCCAGTTCATTGCACTTCTGTTTGGTCCTTCTACTGCTCCAATAATTTTTACGAAGGTTCTAGGGGCTCTTCTAGCAGTCGCCAGAACCCAGGATGTAGCAGTAGCTCCCTACTTGGACGATATTCTGGTACAAGCACCATCATTTCGTCTGGCAGAAGACCATTCAGAATCTCTCCTCTGTCTTTTTCGATCCCACAGAGGGAAGATAAATAGAGAAAAGAGTTCTCTTATTCCAAGCACCAGGGTGGAATTTCTGGGCACGATAATAGACTCCATAGACATGGGAATATTTCTAACAGACCAGAGAAGTTGCGAGCTAGCTTCAACATGTCTTGCCCACCTGACTTCCTTAAGGCCATCTGTGGCTCAGTGTATGGAGGTGATTGGTCTCATGGTGTCCAGCATGGACATAGTTCTCTGTGCCAACAGATTTCTCTGGACAACTGGTCGAGATAATCGCTCTCTTGGTGGCTCTGTTCGGATCAACTGTCCAGAGGGACATCCATTTTAAGACCAGCCTAGGTGACTTTGACTACGGACACAAGTCTGTCAGGATGGGGAGCTGTTTGGGGCGCCAAGAAGGTGCAGGGTCTGTGGATGCAGGAGGAGAGCTCCTTCCCGTTCAACATTCTAGACCTTTGGGCAATATTCAATGCTCTGAAGGATTGGCCGCTACTGGGTTCGTCCCAATTTATTTGATTCCAATCAGACAATATAAACTTGGTGGCTTACATCAACCATCAGGGGGGAACGAGAAGCTCCCTAGCAATGAGGGAAGTATCTCGGATTCTGGAGTGGGTGGAGACCCACAACTGTTCGCTGTCAGCGATCCACATTCCAGGTGTGGAAATCTGGGAAGCGGATTTTCTCGGCAGACAATCTTTTCATCTGGGAGAATGGCCTCTCCATCCCGAAGTGCAGAGATATGCAACAGGTGGGGAACGCCGGAGATAGATCTCATGGCGTCCCGTCTCAATACCAAGCTATCCAGATATGGGTCGAGGTCCAGGAATCTTCAGGCAGAGCTAATAGATGCATTAGCGGTGCCTTGGAGGTTCAATCTAATATTCTCTTTTCCTGCCATTTTCAATCCTTTCTTGAGTGGTGGCTCGAATCATACAGGAGCAGGCATCAGTGATAGTGATTGCTCCATCATGGCCGGGAAGGATATGGTTAGCGGATCTAGTGGGGATGTCATCATCTCCTCCTTGGAGGTTACCTTGTTGCAGGGATCTGCTGGAACAAGGCCCCTTTCTTCATCAAGATCTAGATTCTCTGAGGCTGACTACGTGGAGAGGGTTTTATGAGAGTGTTATTGATATTCTCATTCAAGCTCGTATCCGGTTAATCGTCGCATCTATCATAAGGTGTGGAGGACCTATTTATTCTGGTGTGAAGAGCGTGGTTTGTCCTGGCACAAAGTAAAGGTTGCCAGGATTCTTTCTTTTCTCCAGGATGGACTGGAAAAGGGCCTCTTGGCTAGTTCCTTCAAGAGACAGATTTCGGCCCTGTCTGTTCTACTGCACAAGAGGCTCGCTGAGCTTCCGGATGTAAAGTCTTTTGTTAAGGTTCTGACTAGGATCAGACCGGTGCTGAGATCTAATGCTCCTCCTTGGAGTATAAAACATAATTTATGCTTACCTGATAAATTCCTTTCTCCTGTAGTGTAGTCAGTCCACGGGTCATCCATTACTTATGGGATATTAACTCCTCCCTAACAGGAAGTGCAAGAGGATCACCCAAGCAGAGCTGCTATATAGCTCCTCCCCTCTACGTCACACCCAGTCATTCGACCGAAAACCAAACGAGAAAGGAGAAACTATAGGGTGCAGTGATGACTGGAGTATAATTTAAAATTTAGACCTGCCATAAAAAACAGGGCGGGCCGTGGACTGACTACACTACAGGAGAAAGGAATTTATCAGGTAAGCATAAATTATGTTTTCTCCTGTTAAGTGTAGTCAGTCCACGGGTCATCCATTACTTATGGGATACCAATACCAAAGCTAAAGTACACGAATGACGGGAGGGACAGGCAGGATCTTTACACGGAAGGAACCACTGCCTGAAGAACCTTTCTCCCAAAAACAGCCTCAGAAGAAGCAAAAGTGTCAAATTTGTAAAATTTGGAAAAAGTATGAAGAGAAGACCAAGTTGCAGCTTTGCAAATCTGTTCAACAGAGGCCTCATTCTTAAAGGCCCACGTGGAAGCCACAGCTCTCGTAGAATGAGCTGTAATTCTTTCAGGAGGCTGCTGTCCAGCAGTCTCATAGGCTAAACGTATTATGCTACGAAGCCAAAAAGAGAGAGAGGTAGCAGATGCTTTTTGACCTCTCCTCTGTCCAGAATAGACGACAAACAGGGAAGAAGTTTGGCGAAAATCTTTAGTTGCCTGTAAATAAAATTTCAGGGCACGGACTACGTCTAGATTGTGCAGAAGTCGTTCCTTCTTTGAAGAAGGGTTAGGGCACAATGATGGAACAACAATCTCTTGATTGATATTCTTGTTAGTGACTACCTTAGGTAAGAACCCAGGTTTAGTACGCAGAACTACCTTGTCTGAATGAAAAATCAGATAAGGAGAATCACAATGTAAGGCCGATAACTCAGAGACTCTACGAGCCGAGGAAATAGCCATTAAAAACAGAACTTTCCAAGATAACAGCTTGATATCAATGGAATGAAGGGGTTCAAACGGAACACCCTGTAAAACGTTAAGAACTAAGTTTAAGCTCCACGGTGGAGCAACAGTCTTAAACACAGGCTTAATCCTGGCCAAAGCCTGACAAAAAGCCTGAACGTCTGGAACTTCTGACAGACGTTTGTGTAAAAGGATGGACAGAGCTGAGATCTGTCCCTTTAAGGAACTTGCAGATAAACCCTTTTCTAAACCTTCTTGTAGAAAAGACAATATCCTAGGAATCCTAACCTTACTCCATGAGTAACTCTTGGATTCGCACCAGTGTAAATATTTACGCCATATCTTATGGTAAATTTTCCTGGTAACAGGTTTCCTAGCCTGTAATAAGGTATCAATTACTGACTCCGAAAATCCACGCTTTGATAAAATCAAGCGTTCAATCTCCATGCAGTCAGCTTCAGAGAAATTAGATTTTGATGTTTGAAAGGACCCTGAATTAGAAGGTCCTGTCTCAGAGGCAGCGACCAAGGTGGACAGGATGACATGTCCACTAGATCTTCATACCAGGTCCTGCGTGGCCACGCAGGCGCTATTAGAATCACTGATGCTTTCTCCTGTTTGATCCTGGCAATCAATCGAGGAAGCATCGGGAAGGGTGGAAACACATAAGCCATGTTGAAGACCCAAGGTGCTGTCAGAGCATCTATCAGCGCCGCTCCCGGGTCCCTGGACCTGGATCCGTAACAAGGAAGTTTGGCGTTCTGGCGAGACGCCATGAGATCCAGATCTGGTTTGCCCCAACGTCGAAGTATTTGGGCAAAGACCTCCGGATGAAGTTCCCACTCCCCCGGATGAAAAGTCTGGCGACTTAGGAAATCCGCCTCCCAGTTCTCCACGCCTGGGATGTGAATCGCTGACAGGTGGCAAGAGTGAGACTCTGCCCAGCGAATAATCTTTGAGACTTCCATCATCGCTAGGGAACTCCTTGTCCCTCCCTGATGATTGATGTAAGCCACAGTCGTGATGTTGTCCGACTGAAACCTGATGAACCTCAGAGTTGCTAACTGAGGCCAAGTCAGAAGGGCATTGAGAACTGCTCTCAATTCCAGAATGTTTATTGGAAGGAGACTCTCCTCCTGAGTCCATGATCCCTGAGCCTTCAGGGAATTCCAGACAGCGCCCCCTGGCCTGCTGAAGGGCATCCCCCTGGACAGATGCGGCCGAGAAAGCCACCATAGAAGAGAATCTCTGGTCTCTTGATCCAGATTCAGCATAGGGGACAAATCTGAGTAATCCCCATTCCACTGACTTAGCATGCACAATTGCAGTGGTCTGAGATGCAGGCGTGCAAAAGGTACTATGTCCATTGCCGCTAACATTAAGCCGATTACCTCCATGCATTGAGCCACTGACGGGTGTTGAATGGAATGAAGGACACGGCAAGCATTTAGAAGTTTTGTTAACCTGTCCTCTGTCAGGTAAATTTTCATTTCTACAGAATCTATAAGAGTCCCCAAGAAGGGAACTCTTGTGAGTGGTAATAGAGAACTCTTTTCTTCGTTCACTTTCCACCCATGCGACCTTAGAAATGCCAGTACTAACTCTGTATGAGACTTGGCAGTTTGGAAACTTGACGCTTGTATCAGAATGTCGTCTAGGTACGGAGCTACCGATATTCCTCGCGGTCTTAGTACCGCCAGAAGAGCGCCCAGAACCTTTGTAAAGATTCTTGGAGCCGTAGCTAACCCGAAGGGAAGAGCTACAAACTGGTAATGCCTGTCTAGGAAGGCAAACCTTAGATACCGGTAATGATCCTTGTGAATCGGTATGTGAAGGTAGGCATCCTTTAAATCCACTGTGGTCATGTACTGACCCCTTTGGATCATGGGTAAGATTGTCCGAATAGTTTCCATTTTGAACGATGGAACTCTTAGGAATTTGTTTAGGATCTTTAAATCCAATATTGGTCTGAAGGTTCCTTCTTTCTTGGGAACCACAAACAGATTTGAGTAAAACCCTTGTCCGTGTTCCGACCGCGGAACCGGATGGATCACTCCCATGAGTAAAAGATCTTGTACACAGCGTAGAAACGCCTCTTTCTTTATCTGGTTTGTTGACAACCTTGAAAGATGAAATCTCCCTTGTGGAGGAGAAGCTTTGAAGTCCAGAAGATATCCCTGAGATATGATCTCCAACGCCCAGGGATCCTGGACATCTCTTGCCCAAGCCTGGGCGAAGAGAGAGAGTCTGCCCCCCACTAGATCCGTTTCCGGATCGGGGGCCCTCACTTCATGCTGTCTTAGGGGCAGCAGCAGGTTTTCTGGCCTGCTTGCCCTTGTTCCAGGTCTGGTTAGGTTTCCAGCCTTGTCTGTAGCGAGCAACAGCTCCTTCCTGTTTTGGAGCAGAGGAAGTTGATGCTGCTCCTGCCTTGAAGTTACAAAAGGCACGAAAATTAGACTGTCTAGCCCTTGGTTTGGCTCTGTCTTGAGGCAGGGCATGGCCTTTACCTCCCGTAATATCAGCGATAATTTCTTTCAAACCGGGCCCGAATAATGTCTGCCCCTTGAAAGGTATGTTAAGCAATTTAGATTTAGAAGTCACATCAGCTGACCATGATTTTAGCCACAGCGCTCTGCGCGCCTGAATGGCGAATCCGGAATTCTTAGCCGTAAGTTTAGTTAAGTGTACTACGGCATCAGAAATAAATGAATTAGCTAGCTTAAGGGTTTTAAGCTTGTGTGTAATCTCATCTAATGGAGCTGTGTCAAGGGTCTCTTCCAGAGACTCAAACCAAAATGCCGCCGCAGCCGTGACAGGCGCAATGCATGCAAGGGGTTGCAATATAAAACCTTGTTGAACAAACATTTTCTTAAGGTAACCCTCTAACTTTTTATCCATTGGATCTGAAAAGGCACAGCTATCCTCCACCGGGATAGTGGTACGCTTAGCTAAAGTAGAAACTGCTCCCTCCACCTTAGGGACCGTTTGCCATAAGTCCCGTGTGGTGGCGTCTATTGGAAACATTTTTCTGAATATAGGAGGGGGTGAGAAAGGCACACCGGGTCTATCCCACTCCTTAGTAACAATTTGAGTAAGTCTCTTAGGTATAGGAAAAACGTCAGTACTCGTCGGTACCGCAAAATATTTATCCAACCTACACATTTTCTCTGGGATTGCAACTGTGTTACAATCATTCAGAGCTGCTAACACCTCCCCTAGTAATACACGGAGGTTTTCCAGCTTAAACTTAAAATTTGAAATGTCTGAATCCAGTTTATTTGGATCAGATCCGTCACCCACAGAATGAAGCTCTCCGTCTTCATGTTCTGCAAATTGTGACGCAGTATCAGACATGGCCCTAGCATTATCAGCGCACTCTGTTCTCACCCCAGAGTGGTCTCGTTTACCCCTAAGTTCTGGCAATTTAGACAAAACTTCAGTCATAACATTAGCCATGTCTTGTAAAGTGATTTGTAATGGCCGCCCTGATGTACTTGGCGTTACAATATCACGCACCTCCTGAGCGGGAGATGCAGGTACTGACACGTGAGGCAAGTTAGTCGGCATAACTTCCCCCTCGTTGTCTGGTGAATGTTGCTTAACATGTACAGATTGGCTTCTATTTAAAGTAGCATCAATGCAATTAGTACATAAATTTCTATTGGGCTCCACCTTGGCCTTTGAACATATTGCACAAAGAGATTCCTCTGTGTCAGACATGTTTAAACAAACTAGCAATTAGACTAGCAAGCTTGGAAAATACTTTTCAACTGAATTTACAAGCAATATAAAAAACGTTACTGTGCCTTTAAGAAGCACACAAAAACCCTGTCACTTTGATATAACAATGAACCGGATTAGTTATAGCAATCAATTTTTCATATGAAATGCATTAATTTAGCAAAGGATAGCACCCATCAGCAAATGGATTATTAACCCCTTAATACCAAAAAAACGATTGACAAATAAATACGTTTTTTATCACAGTCAAAGCACAGTCTCACAGGTCTGCTGTGAGTGATTACCTCCCTCAAACTAGTTTTGGAGACCCCTGAGCTCTGTAGAGACGTCCTGGATCATGCAGGGAGAATAAGGAAGACTGTGACTGAATTTTTAATGCGTAGTAAAAGCGCCAAAAATAGGCCCCTCCCACTCTTAATACAGCAGTGGGGAAGCTCAGTAACTGATTTTATACAAAATAAACGACAGCCAAGTGGAAAATAATGCCCATAAATTTTCACCAAGTACCTCAGAGAAAAAAAAACGATTAACCTGTCAGTAAACGTTTTAAATATAGGAAATAAGAATAAAAGCCTGTTGCTAGTCGCTATCACTGCAGAGAGGCTAGAGTTATATGTATACAGTATTTTCTTAGTGAAGTGCCATTCCCCAGAAATACTTTGGTGCCAACATACATACATAACAGCCTGATACCAGTTACTACTACTGCATTTAAGGCTGTACTTACATTATATCGGTATTAGCAGTATTTTCTCAGTCAATTCCATTCCTTAGAAAATAATATACTGCAACATACCTCTTTGCAGGTGAACCCTGCCCGCTGTCTAAACAACAAACTTTTGATTGAAGTAATAAAAAACTAAATTTAATAACCACACTCCTCTCACACATCCTATCTATTAGTTAGGTGCAAGAGAATGACTGGGTGTGACGTAGAGGGGAGGAGCTATATAGCAGCTCTGCTTGGGTGATCCTCTTGCACTTCCTGTTAGGGAGGAGTTAATATCCCATAAGTAATGGATGACCCGTGGACTGACTACACTTAACAGGAGAAATCTTATTCTTAAAGTTTGCAATAGGCTCCGTTTGAGCCTATGCATGAGGTTGACATTAAGTTGTCTTGGAAGTTACTTTTTCTAATAGCTATTGCTTCTGCGCGCAGAGTCTCTGAGATTGCTGCCTTGCAATGTGACCCTCCTTATTTGGTGTTCCATGCTTATAAGGCTGTTCTACAAACAAAGTTAGGATTTCTTCCTAAGGTTGTGTCAAATCGCAACATCATTCAAGAAATTGTGGTTCCTTCCTTATGTCCTAATCCTTCTTCATCGAAGGAATGTTTACTGCATAATCTTGATGTGGTTTGTGCCTTAAAATTTTATATTCAGCCTACGAAGGAATTTAGAAAAACTCCTTCTCTGTTTGTTATCTATTCTGGGAAGCGTAGGGGTCAGAGGGCTTGTTCGACTTCCTTATCTTTTTGGTTGAGGAGTATCATCCTCTTAGAATATGAGTCAGCGGCTCTTAAACCTCCTCAAAGTATTACAGCTCATTCTACGAGAGCAGTGGCTTCCTTTTGGGCCTTCAAAAATTAAGCCTGTATGGATCAGATTTGTAAGGTGACTACCTGGTCCTCCTTACATACTTTCTCCTACATTGGTGTATCCGGTCCACGGCTTCATCCTTACTTGTGGGATATTCTCTTCCCCTACAGGAAGTGGCAAAGAGAGCACACAGCAGAGCTGTCCATATAGCTCCCCTCAGGCTCCGCCCCCCCAGTCATTCTCTTTGCCGCTCTGAACAAGTAGCATCTCCACGGGGGTGGTAAAGAGTATGTGGTGTTAGTTGTAGTTTTTTATTTCTTCTATCAAGAGTTTGTTATTTTAAAATAGTGCCGGTTTGTACTATTTACTCTACAGCAGAAAGTGATGAAGATTTCTGCTAAGAGGAATATGATTTTAGCACCAGTAACTAAAATCCATTGCTGTTCCCACGCAGGACTGTTAACCAGAGAACATCAGTTGGGGGGAACAGTTTGCAGGCTTAACTGCTTCAGGTATGATCAGTCATTTTTCTAACAAGACCATGTAATGCTAGAAGACTGTCAGAAATTCCCTCTGGGATTAGTGAGCCATTTTTTTCTAATAGACTCTGTATAAAATGATGGCTTATATTTAGGGCTCTATGCTGGTTGACACTATTGTGGGCTTTAAAATCGATTGCTTTTTAGCATGTTTTTCACTATAAATAAGGTGTTTTTTCAGACTTTAAAATACTTTTGGGGTTTAAATTCGGCCTGGCACTTATTTGGACACCTAAATCTAGTCAGAAAGGCCCCTCCACTCTAGAATGAAGAGGGAGGAGGCCTAATTTTAGGCCTAAATTGTGCAGTTGTTTTTGCCTAGGAAATCCATGCAGCTTCATGTGGGGAGTCAAGAGGCATCATAAAAGACTCCAGGGAGGCTTATTTCCTGCTAAAATAATCCCTAATGAAGGTAAAAGGCTACAGTGAAATCTGTGGCTAGTACTGTAGTGTGTTAACTGGTTAATAACTGTTATTAACTCCGGTTTGGGCATTAAGGGGTTAATTGATCTGAAAATTTGTGTGCAATCTTTTCAAAGCATTAAGACTCTGTGGTGAAAATTTCATTAAAATCGTATGTTTATTTCATGGTTTTTTTGATGTTTCAGTAAAAAAGTGTGCATTAAGGGGTTAATTGATCTGAAAATTTGTGTGCAATTTTTTCAAAGCATTAAGACTCTGTGGTGAAAATTTCATTAAAATCGGATGTTTATTTCATGTTTTTTTCATATTTCAGTAAAAAAGTGTGTTTTTTTATTAATTAAAGAGACAGTAACGTTTTTGTCAAAAATAATTTTTATTGCATTATAGTTCTGTTTAAGTCTGTTAAACATGTCTTAGTCTTCAGATAGCCTATGTTCTGTATGTCCAAAGGCCAAGGTGGTTCCCCCATTAAATTTATGTGTGAAGTGTGCCATAGCGTCCAAACAGCTTAAGGACAGTACAATCACACTTAAAAATATAGCCCAAGATGATTCTTTAGCTGAAGGTAGTGAAAATAGCTTGCTTTCCTCTCCTTCTGTGTCAACACCAGCTATGCCCGTGCAGGCGATGCCCAGTACATCTAGCGCACCAATTGCGATTACTATGCAACAGTTAGCAGCAGTAATGGATAATTCTATCGCAGCATTTTTATCCAAACTGCCAGCTTTCCTAGGAAGCGTGATTGCTCAGTTTTAAATACAGAAAATGAGCAAGCAGACGCAGAGGATAATTTATCTGTAGTGCCCTCACATCAATCTGACTTGGCGGCGAGGGAGGGCTTGTCTGAGGGAGAAATTTCTGACACAGGAAAAGTTTCTCAGCAGGCAGAGCCTGATACCATAGCATTTAAATTTAAGCTAGAACACCTCCGCGCTCTACTTAAGGAGGTCCTGGCTACTCTTGATGATTGTGACCCTTTGGTGGTCCCAGAAAAATTGTGTAAAATGGATAAATTCTTAGAGGTCCCAGTACACACTGATGCGTTTCCGATACCTAAGAGGGTGGCGGATATAGTGAATAAGGAGTGGGAGAAACCAGGTGTACCTTTTGTTCCCCCTCCTATATTTAAGAAAATGTTCCCCATTGTTGACCCTGGAAGGGACGCGTGGCAGACGGTCCCTAAGGTAGAGGGGGCAGTTTCAAAGCTAGCTAAGCGCACAACTATACCAATAGAAGACAGTGGCGCTTTCAAAGATCCTATGGATAAAAAATTAGAAGGTTTATTTAAGAACATTTTTGTTCAACAAGGTTTTCTTCTTCAACCAATTTCTTGCATTATTCCTGTAACCACTGTAGCTGCTTTTTGGTTTGAGGAATTAGAAAACTCGCTCCAGAAGGAGACTTCTTAGGATGAAGTCATGGATAGAATTCACGCCCTGAAGTTGGCTAATTCTTTCATTACAGATGCCGCTTTTCAGTTAGCTAAATTAGCGGCGAAAAATTCTGGTTTCGCAATAGTGGCGCGTAGAGCGCTTTGACTAAAATCGTGGTCGGCGGATGTGTCGTCCAAAACAAAATTGTTTAATATTCCTTTCAAGGTAAGACCCTATTCGGGCCAGAGTTGAAAGAAATTATTTCAGATATCACTGGGGGAAAGGGCCATGCCCTTCCACAGGATAGACCTTTCAAAGTTAAAAATAAGTCTAATTTTCGTTCCTTTCGCAATTTCAGGAACGGACCGGCTTCTACCTCTACAGCCACTAGGCAAGAGGGTAACGCACCCCAGCCCAAACCAGCATGGAAACCATTGCAAGGCTGGAACAAGGGTAAACAGGCCAAAAGACCTGATGCTGCTACCAAGACAGCATGAAGGGGTAGCCCCCGATCCGGGACCGGATCTAGTAGGGGGCAGATTTTCTCTCTTTGCTCAGGCCTGGGCAAGAGATGTTCCGGACCCCTGGGCACTAGAAATTGTCTCTCAGGGGTATCTTCTAGAATTCAAGGACCTTCCTCCAAGGGGAAGGTTCCACTTGTCTCGCTTATCTTTAGACCAGATAGAGAGACAGGCATTCTTACATTGCGTAGAGTACCTTTTAAAAATGGGAGTGATAAACCCAGTTCCAACAGCAGAACAAGGACTGGGATTTTACTCAAACCTGTTTGTAGTTCCCAAAAAGGAAGGAACTTTCAGGCCAATTCTGGATTTAAAGATCCTAGACCAATTACTCAGAGTTCCATCATTCCAAATGGAAACCATTCGGATTACCAGTTCGTGGCTCTTCCCTTCGGATTGGCCACTGCTCCGAGAATTTTCACAAAGGTGCTAGGGTCCCTTCTAGCGGTGCTAAGGCCAAGGGGCATTGCAGTAGCACCTTAACTAGATGACATTTAATACAGGAGTCGTCTTTTCACAAAGCAAGGGCTCATATGGACATTGTTCTAGCCTTTCTAAGGTCTCACGGGTGGAAGGTGAACATAGAAAAAAGTTCTCTGTCCCCGTTCACAAGGGTTCCCTTCCTGGGAACAATAATAGACTCGGTAGAAATGAAAATCTTTCTGACAGAGGTCAGGAAACTAAAACTTTTGAACACTTGTCGAGTTCTTCAATCCATTCCTCAACCCTCCATAGCTCAGTGCATGGAGGTAACAGGACTAATGGTTGCGGCAATGGACGTGGTTCCTTTTGCTCGAATTCATTTAAGACCATTGCAACTGTGCATGCTCAAACAATGAAATGGGGATTATGCAGATTTTTCTCCCCAGGTTCAGATGGACCAGCAAACCAGAGACTCACTCCTCTGGTGGTTGTCTCAGGATCACCTGTCTCAGGGAATGAGTTTCCGAAGACCGAAGTGGATCATTGTCACGACCGACGCCAGCCTCTTAGGCTGGGGCGCGGTCTGGAAGTCCCTGAAGGTTCAGGGTCTATGGTCTCGGGAAGAATTTCTTCTCCCGATAAACATTTTGGAATTGAGAGCGATATTCAATGCGCTCCAGGCATGGCCTCAACTAGCGGAGGCCAAATTCATCAGTTTTCAGTCGGACAACTTGACGACTGTTGCGTACATCAATCATCAGGGGGGAACAAAGAGTTCCCTGGCGATGAGGGAGGTATCCAAGATCATCAAATGGGCAGAGGATCACTCCTGCCATCTATCAGCAATTCACATCCCAGGAGTGGACAACTGGGAAGCGGATTATCTGAGTCTTCAGACTTTCCATCCGGGGGAGTGGGAACTCCACCCGGAGGTTTTTTTGCTCAGCTGACCCAGCTATGGGGCATTACAGATCTGGATCTGATGGCGTCACATCAAAAATTCAAAGTTACACGTTACGGGTCCAGGTCCAGGGATCCCAAGGCGACATTGGTAGATACCTTAGTAGCGCCTTGGTCGTTCAATCTAGCTTATGTCTTTCCACCGTTTCCCTTTCTCCCCCGGCTAGTAGCCAGGATCAAGCAGGAGAAGGCTTCGGTAATTCTAATAGCTCCTGCGTGGCCACGCAGGACTTGGTATGCAGACCTGGTGAATATGTCATTGGTTCCACCATGGAAGCTGCCTTTGAGGCAGGACCTTCTAATTCAAGGTCGATTTGAACATCTAAACCTAGTTTCTCTGCAACTGACTGCTTGGAGATTGAACGCTTGATTCTAGCTAAACGTGGGGTTTCGGAATCAGTTATAGATACTCTGATCCAGGCTAGAAAGCCTGTCACCAGGAAAATTTACCATAAGATATGGCGGAAATATCTTTGCTGGTGCAAATCCAAGGGTTACATATGGAGTAAGATTAGGATTCCAAGGATACTATCTTTTCTCCAAGAAGGATTGGAGAAAGGTCTGTCAGCTAGTTCTTTTAAGGGACAGATATCTGCTCTGTCTGTTTGGTTACACAAGCGTCTGGCAGCCATGCCAGATATTCAGGGTTTGTACAGGCTTTAGTCAGAATCAAGCCTGTCTACAGACCTGTGGCTCCTCCATGGAGTCTAAATTTAGTTCTTTCAGTTCTTCAAGGGGTTCCGTTTGAACCTCTACATTCCATAGATATTAAGTTACTCTCTTGGAAAGTTTTGTTTTTTTGTAGCTATTTCTTCTGCTAGAAGAGTTTCTGAATTGTCTGCTTTGCAGTGTAATTCACCCTATCTGGTGTTTCATACAGATAAGGTCGTTTTACGTACCAAACCTGGTTTTCTTCCAAAAGTGGTTTCCAATAAGAATATCAACCAGGAAATAGTTGTTCCTTCTCTGTGTCCTAATCCAGTTTCTAACAAGGAACGTCTGTTACACCATCTTGATGGGGTTCGTGCTTTAAAGTTTTATCTAAAAGCAACTAAAGACTTCAGACAAACATCGTCCTTGTTTGTCGTCTATTCTGGCAAGAGGAGAAGTCAAAAGGCGACTGCGACCTCTCTGTCTTTCTGGATGAAAAGCATCATCCGGTTGGCTTATGAGACTGCTGGAAGGCAGCCTCCTGAACGAATTACAGCTCACTCTACTAGAGCTGTGGCTTCCACATGGGCTTCCAAGAATGAGGCTTTTGTTGAACAGATTTGTAAGGCAGCGACTTGGTCTTCACTGCATACGTTTGCCAAATTTTACAAATTCATTACTTTTGCTTCTTCGGAGGCTATTTTTGGGAGAAAGGTTTTGCAAGCAGTGGTGCCTTCCGTTTAGGTTACCTGACTTGTTCCCTCCCTTCATCCGTGTCCTAAAGCTTTGGTATTGGTTCCCACAAGTAAGGATGAAGCCGTGGACCGGATACACCAATGTAGGAGAAAACAGAATTTATGTTTACCTGATAAATTTCTTTCTCCTACGGTGTATCCGGTCCACGGCCCGCCTTGGCATTTTGGTCAGGTTTAAATTTATTTTTTGTAAACTACAGTCACCACTGCACCTTATGGTTCTCCTTTTTCTCCTAACCGTCGGTCGAATGACTGGGGGGGCGGAGCCTGAGGGGAGCTATATGGACAGCTCTGCTGTGTGCTCTCTTTGCTACTTCCTGTAGGGGAAGAGAATATCCCACAAGTAAGGATGAAGCCGTGGACCGGATACACCGTAGGAGAAAGAAATTTATCAGGTAAACATAAATTCTGTTTTTTCCAAATTTTACAAGTTTGATGTTTTTTGCTTCTGCTGAAGCAGCCATCGGAAGAAAGGTTTTGCAGGCTGTGGTGCCGTCAGATTAGGGTCCGCCTCTTTTTTTTACCCTCCCATTAGCATTGTGTCCTCTGGAGCTGGAGAAAAATTCCCACAAGTAAGGAATGCAGCTGTGGACTCTCCCTGTATTAAAAAGGAAAACATAAATTATGTTTACCAGATAATTTCCTTTCCTTCTGTACAGGGAGTCCACAGCTCCCGCCCGTGTTCTCCAATGGGGGGCCCTAAATTTTAATTTATTCTTCTGGCACCTTTTTCACCCTGATATTTCTCCTACTGTTCCTTGTTCTCTCGCCAGAATGACTGGGGGATGAGGGAAGTGGGGGAGGTATTTAAGCCTTTGGCTGGGGAATCTTTGCCTCCTCCTGGTGGCCAGGTTCAGTATTTCCTACAAGTAAGGAATGCAGCTGTGGACTCTCCCTGTACAGAAGGAAAGGAAATAATCTGGTAAGCATAATTTATGTTTGTGACGGATCCCCGGCTACCCCGGCTGGGTAGCTCCGCCAAACGGGTCCTTCCGCTGTCTGGAACAAACTGCTATGTAGCCCAGGAAAGTGATTCTAGCAGGAGCCCACCTAAATAACTAGACAGACCAGCATTCAGGTGAAAAAAAGAACTGCTTTATTGCACAGAAAACACAGCTTTTATACATTTCCAACAAATGGGGGTAGTTACTACACAAATAGAAACAAATATTATACAATGAGACAAACATCAGACAGTGGTTAGTTAAACAAGATTCTAATCACATCCTGACTTACAAAAGGACAATGGATGACTCACACAATAACAGAAAGACACTTCCCACCTAGACTAGATAACAACAGGGGTGAGGTTATAGGGAGTAGGGGTTTAACCCTTGCAGCCTGGCATCCGTGACATCTTCCCCCCTCCAGTTCGGCAGGCCCAGCTAGATCCACATACGGGTCGGCCTGGGGATGTCCGAGGAATTTATGCCACTTCAGTCCGCCGGGAAAGTCCGTCAGCATTCCCATTGCTTTTTCCCGGTCGGTACTGAATGAAAGTTAAATGGCTGCAGAGCTAGGCTCCACCTCAACAGTCTCCCATTGTCCCCGGAAACTCGGTTGAGCCATACAAGGGGATTATGGTCAGTGAGGACGGTGAAGGGTCTTCCATATAGGCAGGGCTGCAACTTCTTCAAAGTCCATACCAGCACCAGACACTCTTTGTCGACCGCTGCGTAGCCTACTTCCCGTGGGTAGCAGTTTTCGACTGAGGTAGGCAACGGGGTGGTCCTTTCCTTCCTCATCTGCCTGACTTAGTATGGCCCCCAACCTGAACATGGAGGCATCTGTGTGGACAGAAAAGCGTTTGGTTGGGTTAGGAGCGGCCAGTACTGGAGCAGAGATTAAGGCAGACTTAAGACTCTGGAAGGCTTGTTCACACTCGGGGGACCACAGGACCTGTCGGGGAAGTCGTTTATGGGTCAGGTCAGTCAGGGGTTTGGCAAGGGTGCTGTAATTGGGGACAAACCTCTGGTAGTAGCCTGCAGTACCCAGAAAGGCACTGCCTCGACTTTGGCCGGTTCGGGTCGCTGCTTACCGCAGCCGACTCGGTGGCCCAAGTATTGAACCTCCTAGCACCCAATGGTACACTTATCTGGCTTCAAGGTTAGTCCGGCGGCTCGAAGATGATCTAAGACGATGCCTAGGTGGACCAGATGGTCCTCCCAGGTCTCACTATAGATAGCGATGTCATCCAGGTATGCACAGGCATAGTCCTGGAGGCCATCTAACAGGCGGTCTACCATTCTTTGGAAAGTGGCTGGGGCGTTCTTCATTCCAAACGGCATGACCTTAAACTGTTATAAGCCGAAGGGAGTGATGAAGGCAGACTTGGGGATGGACTCAGGTTCGAGGGGAATTTGCCAATAACCCTTGCATAGGTCGAGGGTGGTCAGGAAGTGGCCCCGGGCGATTCGATCTAACAGGTCATCTACTCAGGGCATGGGATAGGCGTCAGTGGTGGTTCTGTTGTTGAGTCTATGGTAGTCCACACAGAACCGGGTAGTTCCGTCCTTGGGTACTAACACTATCGGTGAGGCCCAGGGACTTTTGGACAGTTCAATGACACAGAGATCCAACATTTTCCGGAGCTCCCAGTGCATACTTTCCCTGACGGCCTCTGGGAACCTGTAGGCAGCCTGTCGCAGGGGGGTCTGTCCTGGGGTCTCCACCCGGTGGATGGCTGTGGTGGTAAACCCAGGGACAGTAGAGAACATGTCACTTCTCTGTTCTAGGAGTTGCCAGACCTGCCTTTTCTGTCCGGGCTCTAACCTGTCGTCTAGGGATATGTCATCCACCCCCTGGGGGGCGTCAGTAGGTCCAGGCAGCTCCGGCATTGGAAGACTTTCAGAGTCCTCCACTGCCGGCGCACAGATAGCGGCCACATCTCTGGGTCTTTCTATGTATGCCTTCAACATGTTGACATAAAAGGTCAGACGGATCCTTTCATCTGAACACTTCGCTACCAGGTATGTGGTGTTGTTCAGTTGTTCCATAACCTGGTAGGGTCCTTGCCAAGAGGCCTGTAGCTTGTCTGTTTTGACAGGCTTCAGGGCGAGGACCTTCTGAACCACTATCAGGGTTCGGGTACGGGTATTGCTGTTACGGTTACCCTTAGTCTCGCTGAGAGATGGACCGCTTAGTAGCCTGGATCCCTATTGCTAAAGAGGGGAGAAGCTGCTTTCCATAGTATTCTATATGAGTCTCGCAAATATAGAATAATCTCCCTTAGCTGCAGTACAGCTAGGATACCCTTCTGCCCACAAAACGAGTCAACGCTGCGATTGAGGGTCAAACAAGAACTCAGGACTGGGATGCCCAGCCTGCTTTTTATTAAGGTTACATGCACACAGGGCACTCCCAGGGGGAGAGGGGGGGAAGCACAAAATCCCCCATCACACATTTAGATAGAGAGCACTGTCCTTTGACAGGCCACAATAGGATTACAGTACTTAAGATAACAAGTTTACAAGTTCATCTTATCAATTAGCAGTCTGGCTCCAGAGGTGATTAGACAATGGGATTGGTTATCCCTAAACTTAGAGCTGAGGCCAGCAAATGTGTATTTAGGCAATAGTTTCTAAAAGCTGAAAAAAAAGAGTTAACTCTTTATGAAATGATACTTGTTACGGTTTTCTTGGAGCCCTTCTTAGGCGCTGGCTTGCTGGTTCAGGCATTGCTGCTGGGAAATAAGCTCTTCACAACAAAATAACTAATGCTTCTGTAACAGTTGCGATCGTACCATCGCTTCTGTTTGTGCTGAGAGGCCTGAAGGTTCTCACGGACCTGGGCTGCCATGTCCTGCAGCCGGTCCCTGAGCTGGAGTACGTACCCCACAACAGATTGCTCTTCTCCCCCTGTGGCTCCCTCCCAGTGGGCTCGTACCAAATCTAGCGGGCCCCTAACCTTTCAACCATACAGTAGTTCAAAGGGGGAAAAACCTGTGGATTCCTGAGGCACCTCTTGATATGCAGTCCCTGTGAGTGGCCGAGAACATCCGAAGCAGTTGCTTCAGGGTCCCGTTAAACCTCTCACGCAGCCCATTTGTCTGGGGATGGTAACGGGCACTGTGCAGGGGTTTAATCCTGCACAACTTCCAGAGTTGTTGAGTGATTTCCGCAGTGAACTGTGTTCCCTGATCGGAAACCACTTCCTGAGGGAAGCCTACCCTGGTGAATATCCGGAGCATCGCATCTGCTATGGCCTGGATATTGGCCAAGGGGATTGCCTCTGGGTATCGGGCGTCATAGTCTACCACCATAAGGATGTATTTCTTCCCTGAGGGGCTGGGCCGAGCTAATGGCCCCATAATGTCTACTGCTACTTGGCTAAAGGGTTCATCAATAATGGGCAGGGGATGGAGGGGGGCTTTCGTATGATCTCCCGTCTTTTCTACCTTCTGGCAAACATCACAGGATTTACAGTATTCCTTAATATTGTCTGTAATGCCTGGCCAGAAGAAGGTTTGAGTCAAGTGGTGGTGGGTCCTTTGTTTTCCTAAGTGGCCAGCTAAGGGAATCTCATGCCCTATTTTCAGCAGGTTGGACCAAAACTTCTTTGGTACGACCAGCTGGCGTTTGGGCACCGGTCCTTTTCTCCTCTTGGAGATCCGGTACAGGAGCTTGCCCTCCCACTGGAACCGTTCGTCTCCGGGGCCCTGGGCGTCAGCACCTACTCGGTCTTGGTAAGGGGCTAGGGTCGGGTCGCTCAAGGTCTCTTTGGCGAAGTCGGAAGGGGTTGCCCAGGAGTGGGTGTCGGCAAGTTTGGGTTTAGTGGGGATAAGTCGGGGTAAGGTAGGAGTCGGGGCAGTAGGTCTTACCTGGGTCCCCTGAGTTGGTGAGGTGGCTTGGCATCTGGCCTGCTGGCGGGTAGTCACAGGGCAGGTGTCCAGAGAGGTATTCCCCAAAAAGGCAGAGACAAGGTGGCCAAGGTCATTTCCCAACAGGACATAGGCAGGGATGTTTTGCATAACCCTTACTTTGCAGCGTCGGTTTTCCAGTCCAAATGGATCCAGGTGGTAGGAACCCTCAGAACAGCACCTCCCGCTACCCCTACAGCGAGGGACCGTCCAGTGCAGCCAGAGGGGGAAACAAGGTGAGGCTGAATCAAAGAGATGGTGGCCCCCGTATCTCTCATTCCTTGATCCGCCTGCCCGTTGACCCAGACATCTTGCCGATGTTGGTGTCGGTTGTCTTGGCCCACTGAGCTGACGTGGTGCAAGACACCCACTTCTTCTCCTGTCCACTCAGCATAGGGGTCAGAGCTCGCTGTATGCGCACAATGGGCAGTGGCCTGGTAGGTGCGGGCTTGAGGAGTCCCCCACAGATTTGGTGCAGGGTTCCTTGGCAGCTGGGCTGGGGGGTTTCTTTGTCTTGTTGGGCAGTTCCGTACCACATGGCCGGGGTGTCCACACCCATAACACTCCGGGGAATTGCTGCCTCCAGCCGGGTACACAGTGGGCGGTCGGGTCTGGGGCTGCCTAAAAACTGTTGGTGGTCATGCTGGGTCTGGAGCGGAGCGGGTTGCTGGCCGGAGGTCTGTGGCCACCTGGCATTGGGCATCCACATACTGATTGGCCAGGGCGGCACCTTGGTCAGCTGTTCTGGGTCCCTTGTCCTTTACCCAGTCCCTTATCTCTGCTGGGGTGCGGTTGTAGAACTGCTCCAGGAGGAGGAGTTGAACAGCTCCATCTAGGGTGGTGATGTGGCACCCAGTAACCTAGGAGTTCAAGGACAGAGCTAAGCGGTGGGCAAACTCGGTATATGGCTGCTCCTCTTGTCTTTGTAGACCCCGGAATCTAAGCCGGTGAGCCTCCGGTGTGAGTCCATACCGGGCAAGGATACGCTCCTTCACCCGGTCATAGTTGTCTTGGTCCTCGGAAGGGAGTGTGGAAAGCCTCCAGGGCCCAACTGGACAGTTTCCCAATGAGAATAGTAACCCTGTCGGCATCAGCGACCCCATGCATCCGGCACTGGGTCTCGAACAGCTGTAGATAGTGGTCAATATCCTTGCTCTCATAATACTGGAATGTTCAGAAAGCCCCGTGAGGTAGTTTCTTGGGCCGTGAAGAGGAGTCCAGGGGATCCTGCATGACCCCCCCCATAGACTTCTGAAGCTCCAACATATGTACCTTGGTGGCATCATTCACTATCCGAGTAATGATCTCCTCGGGGGGGTTAGGTCCATAGAGAGCCAGTTTCCACTGTACCTGCCGCTGCATGTCGGACACTGTAGTCCCTTGAGTGGAGGCTGTACTTGGCCGTCCTCCACTTTGGTCGGTGTCTGACCCACCAGCCTGTTCGCTAGCCTGATCGTCCTCCATCAGTTCGGCTATGAGTACTGCCTTTGTCTTGTTGCCAGCAACATTCCCTCTAGCCTGCAGCAACATTCTTAATCTTCCTTCCGGAGCCCATGGTACTGCTCCATCCGGCAAGATCTTCAGTTGGTGGTTTGGACCTTCCAGGTAGACGGAAGCATCCCACCGCTGCCACCAATGTGACGGATCCCCGGGTACCCCGGCTGGGTAGCTCTGCCAAACGGGTCCTTCTGCTGTCTGGAACAAACTGCTATGTAGCCCAGGAAAATGATTCTAGCAGGAGCCCACCTAAATGACTAGACAGACTAGCATTCAGGTGAAAAAAAGAACTGCTTTATTGCACAGAAAACACAGCTTTTATACATTTCCAACAAATGGGGGTAGTTAATACACAAATAGAAACAAATATTATACAATGAGACAAACATCAGACAATGGTTAGTTAAACAAGATTCTAATCACATCCTGACTTACAAAAGGACAATGGATGACTCACACAACAAATAACAGAAAGACACTTCACACCTAGACTAGATAACAACAGGGGTGAGGTTATAGAGGATAGGGGTTTAACCCTTGCAGCCTGGTATCCGTGACAATGTTTTTATTGATTATGCAGTAAGGAATATAGTTATAACAGACCTTTACAAATAAAAAAACACAAATAATTCAAATCTGCAATTCCTGTATGTTTCTTTTCAGAACAAGCATTGTTTGCTGGAAGTGGGACTGAGCTGCACAAAGGATTTAGTCCATATAAAGATCTTCCCCATTATACTCTTTATAAAGATTTCTGAGAAGAATATAAAAAAATTCAGGTAATGGGAAATAAATATAATTCATGTATAAAATAAACAGATGTACAGGTGATGTAGATATACTGCGTGTGTGTAAATAAACAGATGTACAGGTGGTGTAGATATACTGCGTGTGTGTAAATAAACAGATGTACAGGTGGTGTAGATATACTGTGTGTGTGTAAATAAACAGATGTACAGGTGGTGTAGATATACTGTGTGTGTGTAAACAAACAGTTGTACAGGTGGTGTAGATATACTGCATGTGTGTAAATAAACAGATGCACAGGTGGTGTAGATTTACTGCATGTGTGTAAATAAACAGATCTACAGGTGGTGTAGATATACTGTGAGTGTGTAAATAAACAGATGTACAGATGGTGTAGATAAACTGTGTGTCTGTAAATAAACAGATGCACAAGTGGTGTAGATATACTGCATGTGTGTAAATAAACAGATGTACAGGTGGTGTAGATATACTGCATGTGTGTAAATAAACAGATGTACAGGTGGTGTAGATATACTGCATATGTGTAAATAAACAGATGTACAGGTGGTGTAGATATACTGCATGTGTGTAAATAAACAGATGTACAGGTGGTGTAGATATACTGCATGTGTGTAAATAAACAGATGTACAGGTGGTGTAGATATACTGTGAGTGTGTAAATAAACAGATGTACAGATGGTGTAGATATACTGCATGTGTGTAAATAAACAGATGTACAGGTGGTGTAGATTTACTGCATGTGTGTAAATAAACAGATGCACAAGTGGTGTAGATATACTGCATGTGTGTAAATAAACAGATGTACAGGTGGTGTAGATATACTGTGAGTGTGTAAATAAACAGATGCACAGGTGGTGTAGATTTACTGCATGTGTGTAAATAAACAGATGTACAGGTGGTGTAGATCAAATGGTGGTGTAGATATATATAAACAGATGTACAGGTGGTGTAGATATACTGCGTGTGTGTAAATAAACAGATGTACAGGTGGTGTAGATATACTGCATGTGTGTAAATAAACAGATGTACAGGTGATGTAGATATACTGCATGTGTGTAAATAAACAGATGTACAGGTGGTGTAGATATACTGCTTTTGTGTAAATAAACAGATGTACAGGTGGTGTAGATATACTGCATGTGTGTAAATAAACAGATGTACAAGTGGTGTAGATATACTGCATGTGTGTAAATAAACAGAGGTACAGGTGGTGTAGATATACTGTGTGTGTGTAAATAAACAGATGCACAAGTGGTGTAGATATACTGCATGTGTGTAAATAAACAGATGTACAGGTGGTGTAGATATACTGCATGTCTGTAAATAAACAGATGTACAGGTGGTGTAGATATACTGCATGTGTGTAATTAAACAGATGTACAGATGGTGTAGATATACTGTGTGTGTGTAAATAAACAGATGTACAGGTGGTGTAGATATACTGCATGTGTGTAAATAAACAGTTGTACAGGTGGTGTAGATATACTGCATGTGTGTAAATAAACAGATGTACAGGTGGTGTAGATATACTGCATGTGTGTAAATAAACAGATGTACAGGTGATGTAGATATACTGCATGTGTGTAAATAAACAGATGTACAGATAGTGTAGATATACTGTGTGTGTGTAAATAAACAGATGTACAGATGGTGTAGATATACTGCATGTGTGTAAATAAACAGATGTACAGGTGGTGTAGATATACTGCATGTGTGTAAATAAACAGATGTACAGGTGGTGTAGATATACTGCATGTGTGTAAATAAACAGATGTACAGGTGGTGTAGATATACTGCATGTGTGTAAATAAACAGATGTACAGGTGGTGTAGATATACTGCATGTGTGTAAATAAACAGATGTACAGGTGGTGTAGATATACTGTGAGTGTGTAAATAAACAGATGTACATGTGGTGTAGATATACTGTGAGTGTGTAAATAAACAGATGTACAGATGGTGTACATATACTGCATGTGTGTAAATAAACAGATGCACAGGTGGTGTAGATATACTGTGTGTGTGTAAATAAACAGATGTACAGATGGTGTAGATATACTGCATGTGTGTAAATAAACAGATGTACAGGTGGTGTAGATATACTGCATGTGTGTAAATAAACAGATGTACAGGTGGTGTAGATATACTGCATGTGTGTAAATAAACAGATGTACAGATGGTGTAGATATACTGTGTGTGTGTAAATAAACAGATGTACAGGTGGTGTAGATATACTGCATGTGTGTAAATAAACAGATGTACAGATGGTGTAGATATACTGCATGTGTGTAAATAAACATATGTACAGGTGGTGTAGATATACTGTGAGTGTGTAAATAAACAGATGTACAGGTGGTGTAGATATACTGCATGTGTGTAAATAAACAGATGTACAGGTGGTGTAGATATACTGCATGTGTGTAAATAAACAGATGTACAGGTGGTGTAGATATACTGCATGTGTGTAAATAAACAGATGTACAGGTGGTGTAGATTTACTGCATGTGTGTAAATAAACAGATCTACAGGTGGTGTAGATATACTGTGAGTGTGTAAATAAACAGATGTACAGATGGTGTAGATAAACTGTGTGTGTGTAAATAAACAGATGTACAGATGGTGTAGATATACTGCATGTGTGTAAATAAACAGATGTACAGGTGGTGTAGATATACTGTGAGTGTGTAAATAAACAGATGTACAGATGGTGTAGATATACTGCATGTGTGTAAATAAACAGATGTACAGGTGGTGTAGATATACTGTGAGTCTGTAAATAAACAGATGCACAAGTGGTGTAGATATACTGCATGTGTGTAAATAAACAGATGTACAGATGGTGTAGATATACTGCATGTGTGTAAATAAACAGATGTACAGGTGGTGTAGATATACTGTGAGTGTGTAAATAAACAGATGTACAGATGGTGTAGATATACTGCATGTGTGTAAATAAACAGATGCACAGATGGTGTAGATATACTGTGTGTGTGTAAATAAACAGATGTACAGGTGGTGTAGATATACTGTGTGTGTGTAAATAAACAGATGTACAGATGATGTAGATATACTGTGAGTGTGTAAATAAACAGATGTACAGGTGGTGTAGATATACTGTGAGTCTGTAAATAAACAGATGCACAAGTGGTGTAGATATACTGTATGTGTGTAAATAAACAGATGTACAGGTGGTGTAGATATACTGTGTGTGTGTAAATAAACAGATGTACAGATGGTGTAGATATACTGCATGTGTGTAAATAAACAGTTGTACAGGTGGTGTAGATATACTGTGAGTGTGTAAATAAACAGATGTACAGGTGGTGTAGATATACTGCATGTGTGTAAATAAACAGATGTACAGGTGGTGTAGATATACTGCGTGTGTGTAAATAAACAGATGTACAGATGGTGTAGATATACTGCATGTGTGTAAATAAACAGATGTACAAGTGGTGTAGATATACTGCATGTGTGTAAATAAACAGATGTACAGGTGGTGTAGATATACTGTGAGTGTGTAAATAAACAGATGTACAGGTGGTGTAGATATACTGCATGTGTGTAAATAAACAGATGTACAGATGGTGTAGATATACTGTGAGTGTGTAAATAAACAGTTGTACAGGTGGTGTAGATATACTGTGTGTGTGTAAATAAACAAATGTACAGGTGATGTAGATATACTGTGAGTGTGTAAATAAACAGATGTACAGGTGGTGTAGATATACTGTGAGTGTGTAAATAAACAGATGTACAGATGGTGTAGATATACTGCATGTGTGTAAATAAACAGATGTACAGGTGGTGTAGATATACTGTGAGTCTGTAAATAAACAGATGCACAAGTGGTGTAGATATACTGCATGTGTGTAAATAAACAGATGTACAGATGGTGTAGATATACTGCATGTGTGTAAATAAACAGATGTACAGGTGGTGTAGATATACTGCATGTGTGTAAATAAACAGATGTACAGGTGGTGTAGATATACTGCATGTGTGTAAATAAACAGATGTACAGGTGGTGTAGATATACTGCATGTGTGTAAATAAACAGATGTACAGATTGTGTAGATATACTGCATGTGTGTAAATAAACAGATGTACAGGTGGTGTAGATATACTGTGAGTGTGTAAATAAACAGTTGTACAGGTGGTGTAGATATACTGTGTGTGTGTAAATAAACAGATGTACAGGTGGTGTAGATATACTGCATGTGTGTAAATAAACAGATGTACAGGTGGTGTAGATATACTGTGAGTGTGTAAATAAACAAATGTACAGGTGATGTAGATATACTGCATGTGTGTAAATAAACAGATGTACAGGTGGTGTAGATATACTGTGTGTGTGTAAATAAACAGTTGTACAGGTGGTGTAGATATACTGCATGTGTGTAAATAAACAGATGTACAGGTGGTGTAGATATACTGTGAGTCTGTAAATAAACAGATGCACAAGTGGTGTAGATATACTGCATGTGTGTAAATAAACAGATGTACAGGTGGTGTAGATATACTGTGAGTCTGTAAATAAACAGATGTACAGGTGGTGTAGATATACTGCGTGTGTGTAAATAAACAGATGTACAGGTGGTGTAGATATACTGCATGTGTGTAAATAAACAGATGTACAAGTGGTGTAGATATACTGCATGTGTGTAAATAAACAGGGGGTCGATCCGATATAAATCGTCGCCCGCAAAAGCCGGCGACGCCAATATTTGCGCGGGTTTGGTATCACATATACGGCGTAACCTAGAAGTTACGCCCGTATATTTCTGCCGTCGCCCGCAGTTTTTTGGGCCATAGGCAGGTATACCAAACCCGCGCAGTTTGGTATCCAATATGCAGCGTAAGGACTTACGTGGCGAAAATGGAGAAAACTTACTACATTTTCACCTCGCCACAAAAAGCAGCCGTAAGAAGCCTTACGCTGACTATTGGAGCCCCGTAACTCCCTAAACTAACTAGAAAATAAACCTAACACCTAACGCATGCGCAATGTCTATCTCCCTGTCAACCGCGATCTGCTAAATAAAACCTAACACCTAACGCATGCGCAATGTCTATCTCCCTGTCAACCGCGATCTGCTAAAATAAACCTAACACCTAACGCATGCGCAATGTCTATCTCCCTGTCAACCGCGATCCCCCCCCCCCCCCCCGAAATCCCTAATAAAGTTATTACCCCCTAAACCGCCGCTCCCGGACCCCGCCGCCATCTACATAAACTAACCCCCTACTGTGAGCCTCTAAAACCGCCGCCATCTACCTTATCTATCCCCTAATCTGACCCCTTACACCGCCGCCACCTATATAAAAATTATTAACCCCTAATCTAATCCCCCTATACCGCCGCCAGCTATATTAATATTATTAACCCCTAATGTAAGCCCCTTACACCGCCGCCATCTCTATTAAAATGATTAACCCCTAATTTAATCTACCTACCCCGCCGCCAGCTATATTATCTATATTAACCCTAAGTATATTATAGTTAATATAGTTATTACATTATATATATTAACTATATTAACCCTAATTATATTAGGGTTAATATAGTTAATATAGTTACTATAGTATTTATATTAACTATATTAACTCTATCTAACCCTAACACCCCTAACTAAATTTATATTAAATTAATCTAATTCATTTATAAACTAAAATATTCCTATTTAAATCTAAATACTTACCTATAAAATAAACCCTAAGATAGCTACAATATAATTAATAATTACATTGTAGCTATGTTAGGGTTAATATTTATTTTACAGGTAAATTGTTAATTATTTTAACTAGGTATAATAGATATTAAATAGTTATTAACTATTTAATATCTACCTAGTTAAAATAATTACCCAATTACCTGTAAAATAAATCCTAACCTAAGTTATAAATACACCTACACTATCAATAAATTTAATAAACTACAAACATCTATCTAAAAATACAATTAAATTAACTAAACTAAATTACAAAAAAAAAACAAACACTAAATTACAAAAAATAAAAAAAAGATTACAAGATATTTAAGCTAATTACACCTATTCTAAGCCCCCTAATAAAATAATAAACCCCCAAAATAAAAAAAATTCCCTGCCCTATTCTAAATTCAACAAATTTCAAAGCTCTTTACCTTACCAGCCCTTAAAAGGGCCTTTCGTGGGGCATGCCCCAAAGAATTCAGCTCTTTTGCATACAACAAATACAATACCCCCCCCCCCCATTACAACCCACCACCCACATACCCCTATTCTAAACCCACCCAAACCCCCCTTAAAAAAGCCTAACACTACCCCCCTGAAGATCTCCCTACCTTGTCTTCACCACACCGGGCCGAACTCCTGATCCTGATCCGGGCGATGTCTTCCTCCAAGTGGCAAAGAAGAATTCTTCCTCCGGCGATGTCTTCCTCCAAGCGGCAAAGAAGAATTCTTCCTCCGGCGACGTCTTCCTCCAAGCGGCAGCAAAGTCTTCATTCTTCCGGCGGCATCTTCAATCTTCTTTCTTCGCTCCGCCGCCGCGGAGCATCCATCCCGGCCGACTGCTGAACTTGGAATGATGTACCTTTAAATGACGTCATCCAAGATGGCGTCCGCCGAATTCCGATTGGCTGATAGGATTCTATCAGCCAATCGGAATTAAGTTAAAAAAAATCTGATTGGCTGATTGAATCAGCCAATCAGATTCAAGTTCAATCCGATTGGCTGATCCAATCAGCCAATCAGATTGAGCTCGCATTCTATTGGCTGTTCCGATCAGCCAATAGAATGCGAGCTCAATCTGATTGGCTGATTGAATCAGCCAATCAGATTGAACTTGAATCTGATTGGCTGATTCAATCAGCCAATCAGATTTTTTTAACTTAATTCCGATTGGCTGATAGAATCCTATCAGCCAATCGGAATTCGGCGGACGCCATCTTGGATGACGTCATTTAAAGGTACATCATTCCAAGTTCAGCAGTCGGCCGGGATGGATGCTCCGCGGCGGCGGAGCGAAGAAAGAAGATTGAAGATGCCGCCGGAAGAATGAAGACTTTGCTGCCGCTTGGAGGAAGACGTCGCCGGAGGAAGAATTCTTCTTTGCCGCTTGGAGGAAGACATCGCCGGAGGAAGAATTCTTCTTTGCCGCTTGGAGGAAGACATCGCCCGGATCGGATCAGGAGTTCGGCCCGGTGTGGTGAAGACAAGGTAGGGAGATCTTCAGGGGGGTAGTGTTAGGCTTTTTTAAGGGGGGTTTGGGTGGGTTTAGAATAGGGGTATGTGGGTGGTGGGTTGTAATGGGGGGGGGGGGTATTGTATTTCTTGTATGCAAAAGAGCTGAATTCTTTGGGGCATGCCCCACAAAAGGCCCTTTTAAGGGCTGGTAAGGTAAAGAGCTTTGAAATTTGTTGAATTTAGAATAGGGCAGGGAATTTTTTTTATTTTGGGGGTTTATTATTTTATTAGGGGGCTTAGAATAGGTGTAATTAGCTTAAATATCTTGTAATCTTTTTTTTATTTTTTGTAATTTAGTGTTTGTTTTTTTTTGTAATTTAGTTTAGTTAATTTAATTGTATTTTTAGATAGATGTTAGTAGTTTATTAAATTTATTGATAGTGTAGGTGTATTTGTAACTTAGGTTAGGATTTATTTTACAGGTAATTGGGTAATTATTTTAACTAGGTAGATATTAAATAGTTAATAACTATTTAATATCTATTATACCTAGTTAAAATAATTAACAATTTACCTGTAAAATAAATATTAACCCTAACATAGCTACAATGTAATTATTAATTATATTGTAGCTATCTTAGGGTTTATTTTATAGGTAAGTATTTAGATTTAAATAGGAATATTTTAGTTTATAAATGAATTAGATTAATTTAATATAAATTTAGTTAGGGTTAGATAGAGTTAATATAGTTAATATAAATACTATAGTAACTATATTAACCCTAATATAATTAGGGTTAATATAGTTAATATATATAATGTAATACCTATATTAACTATAATATACTTAGGGTTAATATAGATAACATAGCTGGCGGCGGAGTAGGTAGATTAAATTAGGGGTTAATCATTTTAATAGAGATGGCGGCAGTGTAAGGGGCTTACATTAGGGGTTAATCATTTTAATATAGATGGCGGCGGTGTTAGGGGCTCACTTTAGGGGGTTATAGATATAATATAGCTGGCGGCGGGGTACGGGAGCGGCGGTTTAGGGGTTAATAATTTTATTAGGTTGCGGCGGGGTAAAGGAGCGGCGGTTTAGGGGTTAATAATTTTATTAGGTTGCGGCGGGGTAAAGGAGCGGCGGTTTAGGGGTTAATAATTTTATTAGGTTGCGGCGGGGTAAAGGAGCGGCGGTTTAGGGGTTAATAATTTTATTAGGTTGCGGCGGGGTAAAGGAGCGGCGGTTTAGGGGTTAATAATTTTATTAGGTTGCGGCGGGGTAAAGGAGCGGCGGTTTAGGGGTTAATAGCATTTTTATTGTTAGGATAGTGAGGGGGGATAGCGGATAGAGGGTTAGACGTGTCGGGCTATGTTAGGGAGGCGTGTTAGACAGTGCGGGTGTTTTAAACTTTAGTCAGGTTTTATAGGCGCCGGCAGTTTCTAACGTGGCGCAAGTCACTGGCGACGCCAGAAATTTGTACTTACGCAGATTTCTGGACATCGCTGGTTTGTGAGACTTACGGCACGTTAGCATCTGACGACGACCTATATGGGATAGCTCGAGTTGCGAGCTGAAACTGCGGGCGACGCCGGTTCCCTCGCTTGCGCCGCAAACTGCGATCGATATCGGATCGCGCCCCATGTGTGTAAATAAACAGATGTACAGATGGTGTAGATACACTGTGTGTGTGTAAATAAACAGATGTACAGATTGTGTAGATATACTGCATGTGTGTAAATAAACAGATGTACAGGTGGTGTAGATATACTGCATGTGTGTAAATAAACAGATGTACAGGTGGTGTAGATATACTGCATGTGTGTAAATAAACAGATGTACAGGTGATGTAGATATACTGCGTGTGTGTAAATAAACAGATGTACAGGTGGTGTAGATATACTGCATGTGTGTAAATAAACAGATGTACAGATGATGTAGATATACTGTGAGTGTGTAAATAAACAGCTGTACAGATGGTGTAGATATACTGCATGTGTGTAAATAAACAGATGTACAGGTGGTGTAGATATACTGTGTGTGTGTAAATAAACAGATGTACAGATGATGTAGATATACTGTGAGTGTGTAAATAAACAGATGTACAGGTGGTGTAGATATACTGTGAGTGTGTAAATAAACAGTTGTACAGGTGGTGTAGATATACTGCGTGTGTGTAAATAAACAGATGTACAGATGGTGTAGATATACTGTGTGTGTGTGTGTGTAAATAAACAGATGTACAGGTGGTGTAGATATACTGCATGTGTGTAAATAAACAGATGTACAGATGGTGTAGATATACTGCATGTGTGTAAATAAACAGATGTACAGGTGGTGTAGATATACTGTGAGTGTGTAAATAAACAGTTGTACAGGTGGTGTAGATATACTGCATGTGTGTAAATAAACAGATGTACAGATGGTGTAGATATACTGTGAGTGTGTAAATAAACAGATGTACAGATGGTGTAGATATACTGCATGTGTGTAAATAAACAGATGTACAGGTGGTGTAGATATACTGTGAGTGTGTAAATAAACAGATGTACAGGTGGTGTAGATATACTGTATGTGTAAATAAACAGATGTACAGGTGGTGTAGATATACTGTGAGTGTGTAAATAAACAGATGTACAGGTGGTGTAGATATACTGTATGTGTAAATAAACAGATGTACAGGTGGTGTAGATATACTGTATGTGTAAATAAACAGATGTACAGGTGGTGTAGATATACTGTATGTGTAAATAAACAGATGTACAGATGGTGTAGATATACTGCATGTGTGTAAATAAACAGATGTACAGGTGGTGTAGATATACTGTGAGTGTGTAAATAAACAGATGTACAGGTGGTGTAGATATACTGTATGTGTAAATAAACAGATGTACAGATGGTGTAGATATACTGCATGTGTGTAAATAAACAGATGCACAGATGGTGTAGATATACTGTGTGTGTGTAAATAAACAGATGTACAGGTGGTGTAGATATACTGTGAGTGTGTAAATAAACAGATGTACAGGTGGTGTAGATATACTGTATGTGTAAATAAACAGATGTACAGATGGTGTAGATATACTGTGAGTGTGTAAATAAACAGATGCACAGGTGGTGTAGATATACTGTGTGTGTAAATAAACAGATGTACAGATGGTGTAGATATACTGTGTGTGTGTAAATAAACAGATGTACAGGTGGTGTAGATATACTGTGTATGTGTAAATAAACAGATGTACAGGTGGTGTAGATATACTGCATGTGTGTAAATAAACAGATGTACAGGTGGTGTAGATATACTGTGTGTGTGTAAATAAACAGATGTACAGATGGTGTAGATATACTGCGTGTGTGTAAATAAACAGATGTACAGGTGGTGTAGATTTACTGCATGTGTGTAAATAAACAGATGTACAGGTGGTGTAGATATACTGCATGTGTGTAAATAAACAGATGTACAGGTGGTGTAGATATACTGTGTGTGTGTAAATAAACAGATGTACAGGTGGTGTAGATATACTGTGTGTGTGTAAATAAACAGATGTACAGATGGTGTAGATATACTGCATGTGTGTAAATAAACAGATGTACAGGTGGTGTAGATATACTGTGTGTGTGTAAATAAACAGATGTACAGATGGTGTAGATATACTGTGAGTGTGTAAATAAACAGATGTACAGGTGGTGTAGATATACTGTATGTGTGTAAATAAACAGATGTACAGATGGTGTAGATATACTGCATGTGTGTAAATAAACAGATGTACAGGTGGTGTAGATATACTGTGAGTGTGTAAATAAACAGATGCACAGGTGGTGTAGATATACTGCATGTGTGTAAATAAACAGTTGTACAGGTGGTGTAGATATACTGCATGTGTGTAAATAAACAGATGTACAGGTGGTGTAGATATACTGTGAGTGTGTAAATAAACAGATGTACAGGTGGTGTAGATATACTGAATGTGTGTAAATAAACAGTTGTACAGGTGGTGTAGATACACTGCATGTGTGTAAATAAACAGTTGTACAGGTGGTGTAGATATACTGCATGTGTGTAAATAAACAGATGTACAGGTGGTGTAGATATACTGTGTGTGTGTAAATAAACAGATGTACAGGTGGTGTAAATAAACAGATGTACAGATGGTGTAGATATACTGCATGTGTGTAAATAAACAGATGTACAGATGGTGTAGATATACTGCATGTGTGTAAATAAACAGATGTACAGATGGTGTAGATATACTGTGAGTGTGTAAATAAACAGATATACAGGTGGTGTAGATATACTGCGTGTGTGTAAATAAACAGATGTACAGGTGGTGTAGATATACTGCATGTGTGTAAATAAACAGATGTACAGGTGGTGTAGATATACTGCATGTGTGTAAATAAACAGATGTACAGATGGTGTAGATATACTGCATGTGTGTAAATAAACAGATGTACAGATGGTGTAGATATACTGCATGTGTGTAAATAAACAGTTGTACAGGTGGTGTAGATATACTGTGAGTGTGTAAATAAACAGATGTACAGGTGGTGTAGATATACTGCATGTGGGTAAATAAACAGATGCACAAGTGGTGTAGATATACTGCATGTGTGTAAATAAACAGATGTACAGGTGGTGTAGATATACTGCATGTGTGTAAATAAACAGATGTACAGGTGGTGTAGATATACTGCATGTGTGTAAATAAACAGATGTACAGATGGTGTAGATATACTGTGTGTGTGTAAATAAACAGATGTACAGGTGGTGTAGATATACTGCGTGTGTGTAAATAAACAGATGTACAGGTGGTGTAGATATACTGTGTGTCTGTAAATAAACAGATGTACAGATGGTGTAGCTATACTGTGTATGTGTAAATAAACAGATGCACAGATGGTGTAGATATACTGTGTGTGTGTAAATAAACAGATGTACAGGTGGTGTAGCTATACTGTGTGTGTGTAAATAAACAAATGCACAGATGGTGTAGATATACTGTGTGTGTGTAAATAAACAGATGTACAGGTGGTGTAGATATACTGCATGTGTGTAAATAAACAGATGTACAGGTGGTGTAGATATACTGTGAGTGTGTAAATAAACAGATGTACAGGTGGTGTAGATATACTGTGTGTGTGTAAATAAACAGATGTACAGGTGGTGTAGATATACTGCATGTGTGTAAATAAACAGATGTACAGGTGGTGTAGGTATACTGTGTGTGTAAATAAACAGATGTACAGATGGTGTAGATATTCTACAAGTGGGTAAATAAACAGATGTACAGGTGGTGTAGATACAGTGGCATCACTAGGGGCACTTGGATGACACCCTCCAGGGGGTGACACCACCAGCAATTTTTTTTCTTTTTTTAATTTTTTTGAAATTCAAAGAATTACAATGTAGAGATGCATAGATTTTTTTTATTAGAGGGGCCAGCAGTTGTAAACATTAGTGGGACTGGGGAAGTGTTAGACACACTTAAATTTTTTGCCCCTTAAGTCCGTGCCACAATTTCCACAAATAGTTTTCCCGACTGCTTTTGCTTGTTTGTACTTTGCTCCTTCCCTGCCCAATTTCACTATGAATGTTGTGGGCGTGCCGTGGAGCTTGCAAAGTTGCGCTGCTAGCCTAAACCTGCCTGCCTATCTGTGCTCACTGCTCAGTGACGTGTGGAGCAGTTGAGTCACTCACTGCTGTGCTGTCTCTCTAAACGGGAACCGGGAAATCGTGAGGGGGATGCCTGGCACTTGACCACATGACTGTCTGTCACTGTCTCTAAAGTGAAGGAGCCACGTATGATGCCCACCAGACCGGTACGGTTACGGTACACTAAGTGCACACTGAAGAGGTAGGAGGGGAGGGCGGGCGGGGGTCTGGGGGTGGGCAGAGTGCAGAGGTGATTGGCCATAAGAAGCGGTAGGCACGCAGCCCAGGGCTGTGCACTGACAGACTTGAAACAGAGTCAGACAGCAGAATTTTCATAGTTTGCGCGCCTAAATGTTTTCTTTAGTGTTTGTGTGTGTGTGCCTGAGTGTTTTTGTGTGTGTGTCTGAGTGTTTTTGTGTGTGTCTGAGTGTTTTTGTGTGTGTGTCTAAGTGTTTGTACCTGAGTGTTTTTGTGTGTGTGTGTATCTAAGTGTTTTTGTGTGTGCGTGTGTCTCAGTGTTTGTGTGTATGCCTGATAGTTTTTGTGTGTGTGTGTGTGTGAGTGTTTTTGTGTGTGTGTCTCAGTGTTTTTGTGTGTGTATCTAAGTGTTTGTGTGTGTCTGAGTGTTCTTGTGTGTGTGTCTGAGTGTGTTTCCGAGTGTTTGTGTGTGCATCTGACTGTGTGTGTGTGAGTGTTAGTATGTGTGTGTGCCTGTGTCTTTGTGTGTCTGCTTTCTGTCCATTGGAGAAGTTTGCCTTTTCTATGAAATCCTCTTCTAGCAGTAAAAAAAAAACATTACTGGGGGGGGGGGGGGTGACACCATAACTTACATAAATAGTCGAAAAAACAGGACAATCCCATTAAAAACAGGACGCTTGGTCACCTAAAAAAGCAGTAGTTCTAAAAGTATGTTATTGTATACAATTGTAACTGTCATCTTTATATTTTGGTACCTGCACATAGCAGCCTTTGTGGTGCACAGTTCTTATTTTTTGAAAGCTTTACATATACGTATGAGTATACTTATTGATGCCCCTTTTCTTATTGCAGACGACTTATTCCCAGGCAGGAGAATGAGGAAGACTTTATTCGACTTTGCCGACAGCAAGAGAGAGAATTAGAATCTCTCCCATGCCTATATGCTACAGTAGAGGCAGACCTATGGAACAGTCCTGAAGATTTGATACGAATTATCAAAGAAAAGATTGCAGAAGAGCAACGGAAAACTGTGTGGATAGACGAAGATAACTTATAAAATTATTTCACTTTAATTGGTATTTAATGACTGTCCATATAGAGACATATTTGGTTGATATGCTTCATGACTCCTGCATCAGTTTTGCATATTGTTTGCACCCTTGATGAAGAGGTTTATTTTAAAATTTGTAGTAGCAAAACAGTTCTCATCTCATATATTGTATATTATTTCTTTTCTAACACTAGCTGCTAAGAAATACACAACAAACAAAACACTGCTGAACTTAAAATGAAATTACTCTGAATACACAGAGTGCAGTAATTAAAATAAAGGCTATGTCACTCGCAGACAAGTTTCTCTGGATTCAACAGGACATCATGGTTCATTTAGAGGACGTTAGAAATGATTAATGTATCAATAACTCATTATCTGCTATCTGGGGGTAGCAACTATAGAGTCCTTTGTATTATCAATCCCTGGTTGTAAAATAAAGTATGCTTAAAGGGACACTGAACCCAATTTTTTTTTATTTCGTGATTCAGATAGAGCATGCAAATTTAAGCAACTTTCTATTTTACTCTTATTATCATTGTTTTCATTCACTTGGGTTTTTTTTATTTGAAAAACAAAAAATGTAAATTTAGAAGCTGGCCCATATTTTGGGTTGTTCTTGCTGATTGGTGGATATATTCACCCACCAATAAACAAGTGCTGTCCGTGGTCTGAACCAAAAATTGGCTGGCTTCTTAGCTTAGATGTCTTCTTTTTCAAATAAAGATAGCAAGAGAACGAAGAAAAACATAATTTATGCTTACCTGCTAAATTTATTTCTCTTGTGATGTATCGAGTCCACGGATTCATCCTTACTTGTGGGATATTCTCCTCCCCTACAGGAAGTGGCAGAGAGAGCACCCACAGCAGAGCTGCCTATATAGCTCCCCCTTTAGCTCCACCCCCCCCAGTCATTCGACCGAAGGCTAGGAAGAAAAAGGAGAAACTATAGGGTGCAGTGGTGACTGAAAGTTTAAAAATAAAAATATATATGCCTGTCTTAATAAACAGGGCGGGCCGTGGACTCGATACATCACAAGAGAAATAAATTTAGCAGGTAAGCATAAATTATGTTTTCTCTTGTAAGATGTATCGAGTCCACGGATTCATCCTTACTTGTGGGATACCAATACTAAAGCTTTAGGACGCGGATGAAGGGAGGGACAAGACAGGGACCTTAAACGGAAGGCACCACTGCTTGTAGAACCTTTCTCCCAAAAATAGCCTTCGAAGAAGCAAAAGTATCAAATTTGTAAAATTTGGAAAAAGTATGAAACGAAGACCAAGTCGCCGCATTACAAATCTGTTTAACAGAAGCCTCATTTTTAAAAGCCATGTGGAAGCCACAGCTCTAGTCGAATGAGCAGTAATTCCTTCAGGAGACTGTTGGCCAGCAGTCTCATAAGCCAAACGGATGATGCTTTTCAGCCAAAAGGAAAGAGAGGTAGCCATAGCCTTCTGACCTCTCCGCTTACCAGAATAAACAAACAATGAAGATGTTTGACGGAAATCTTTAGTTGCTTGTAAGTAGAACTTTAAAGCACGAACCACATCCAGATTGTGCAACAGACGTTCCTTCTTTGAAGAAGGATTAGGACACAGTGAAGGAACAACAATCTCTTGATTGATATTCTTATAAGAAACAACCTTAGGAAGAAACCCAGGTTTGGTACGCAAAACCACCTTATCTGCATGGAAAATAAGATAAGGGGAATCACACTGTAAAGCATATAGCTCAGAAACTCTTCGAGCCGAAGAGATAGCTACTAAAAACAAAACTTTCCAAGATAGAAGCTTAATATCCATGGAATGCATAGGTTCAAACGGAACCCCTTGAAGAACTTTAAGAACTAAATTTAGGCTCCATGGCGGAGCAACAGGTTTAAATACAGGCTTGATTCTGACCAAAGCCTGACTAAATGCTCGAACGTCTGGAACATCTGCCAGACGTTTGTGTAGAAGAATAGACAAAGCAGATATTTGTCCTTATAAGGAACTAGCTGATAATCCCTTCTCCAAACCTTCTTGGAGAAAAGACAATATTCTAGGAATCCTAATCTTACTCCACGAGTAACCTTTGGATTCACACCAATAAAGATATTTGCGCCAAATCTTATGATAGATCTTCCTGGTGACAGGCTTTCTAGCCTGAATCAGGGTATCAATGACCGACTCAGAGAAACCACGCTTTGATAGAATCAGGCGTTCAATCTCAAAGCAGTCAGACGCAGAGAAATTAGATTTGGATGCATGAACAGACCTTGGATTAGAAGGTCCTGCCTCATTGGCAGAGTCCATGGTAGAACCGAGGACATGTCCACTAGGTCTGCATACCAAGTCCTGCGTGGCCACGCAGGTGCTATCAGAATCACCGAAGCTCTCTCCTGCTTTATTCTGGCAACCAGACGTAGAAGGAGAGGAAATACATAGGCCAGATTGAAGGACCAAGGCACTGCTAGAGCATCTATCAGTACCGCCTTGGGATCCCGGGACCTGGACCCGTAACGAGAAAGTTTGGCATTCTGACGGGACGCCATCCGATCCAATTCTGGTGTGCCCCATAGCTGAATCAGCTGGGCAAATACCTCCGGATGGAGTTCCCACTCCACCAGATGAAAAGTCTAACAACTTAGGAAATCCGCCTCCCAGTTCTCTACTCCTGGGATGTGGATTGCTGAGAGATGGCAAGAGTCATCCTCTGCCCATTGGATTATTTTGGTTACCTCCATCATCGCTAGAGAACTCCTTGTTCCTCCTTGATGATTGATATAAGCTACAGTCGTGATGTTGTCTGACTGAAACCTGATGAATTTGGCCGCAGCAAGCTGAGGCCACGCCTGAAGCGCATTGAATATCACTCTCAGTTCTAGAATATTTATCGGGAGAAGAGATTCCTCCCGAGACCATAAGCCCTGTGCTTTCAGGGAGTTCCATACTGCATCCCAGCCTATCAGGCTGGTATCTGTCGTTACAATG
Organism: Bombina bombina; assembly: GCF_027579735.1. Classification (NCBI taxonomy): domain Eukaryota; kingdom Metazoa; phylum Chordata; class Amphibia; order Anura; family Bombinatoridae; genus Bombina; species Bombina bombina. The sequence continues at coordinate 2,472,938 of NW_026511871.1, read as the reverse complement.
AGCCACTCTGGCCTGCGGAAACACATTCCCTGAGACAGGTGGTCCTGAGACAACCACCAGAGAAGAGAATCTCTGGTCTCCTGGTCCAGATGCAGTTGAGGAGACAAATCTGCATAATACCCATTCCACTGTTTGAGCATGCATAGATGTAGTGGTCTGAGGTGTAGGCGGGCAAAAGGAACTATGTCCATTGCCGCTACCATGAGTCCGATTACCTCCATATACTGAGCCACTGATGGCCGAGGAATGGAATGAATAGCTCGGCAAGTGGTTAAGAGCTTTGATTTTCTGACCGCCATCAGAAATATTTTCATTTCTACCGAGTCTATCAGAGTTCCTAGGAAGGAAACTCTTATAAGAGGGAAAAGAGAACTCTTTTTTATGTTCACCGTCCACCCGTGAGATCTCAGAAAAGCCAACACAATGTCTGTGTGAGACTTGGATAGCTGGAAAGTTGACGCCTGAAATAAGATGTCATCTAGATAAGGCGCCACTGCTATGCCCCGTGGTCATAGAACCGCCAGAAGGGACCGTAGCACCCTTGTGAAAATTCTGTGAATAGGGATGTGTAGATATGCATCCTTTAAGTCCACGGTGGTCATATATTGACCCTCTTGGATCAGAGGTAGAATAGACCGAATAGTCTCCATCTTGAATGATGGAACATTGAGGAACTTGTTTAGAATGTTGAGATCCAAGATTGATCTGAAAGTTCCCTCTTTTTTGGAAACCACAAACAGGTTTGAGTAAAAACCTAGCCCCTGTTCCTCTTTTGGGACTGGGCGGATCACCCCCATGGTATGTAGGTCTTCTACACAGCGTAAGAACGCCTCTCTCTTTGTATGTTTACAGACAATCGAGAAATGTGAAAAGTCCCCCTTGGAAGAGAGCCTTTGAATTCCAGAAAATATCCCTGGGACACAATTTCTAAAACCCAGGGATCGTGAACATCTCTTGCCCAAGCCTGAGCGAAGAGAGAGAGTCTGCCCCCTACTAGATCCGGTCCTGGATCGGGGGCTACCCCTTCATGCTGTCTTAGAGGCAGCTGCAGGCTTCTTGGCCTGTTTACCCTTGTTCCAAGCCTGGTTAGGTCTCCAGACTGACTTGGATTGGGCAAAATTTCCCTCTTGCTTTGCAGCAGGGGAAGCTGAAGCGGGACCACTCTTGAAATTCCAAAAGGAACGAAAATTATTTTGTTTGGTCCTCATCTTATTTGATCTATCCTGAGGGAGGGCATGACCTTTCCCTCCAGTGATGTCTGAAATAATCTCTTTCAGTTCAGGCCCGAATAGGGTCTTTCCTTTGAAAGGGATGTTCAAAAGTTTAATTTTAGATGACACATCATCAGACCAGGATTTAAGCCATAATGCCCTGCGTGCTAAAATGGCAAAACCTGAATTCTTTGCCGCTAATTTAGCCAGTTGAAAAGCGGCATCTGTAATAAAAGAATTAGCCAATTTAAGGGCCTTAATTCTGTCCAAAATTTCTTCTAATGCAATCTCCATCTGAAGAGCCTCTTCTAGAGCCTCAAACCAGAAAGCAGCTGCAGTAGTTACAGGAACAATGCACGCAATAGGTTGAATAAGAAAACCTTGATGAACAAAAATTTTCTTCAGGAGACCCTCTAATTTTTTATCCACAGGATCTTTGAAAGCACAACTGACTTCAATAGGTATAGTTGTATGCTTAGACAGAGTAGAAATAGCTCCCTCCACCTTAGGAACTGTCTGCCACGAGTCCCGCATGGTGTCAGATATGGGAAACATTTTCTTAAAAACAGGAGGGGGAATGAATGGAATACCTGGTCTATCCCACTCCTTAGCAATAATATTCACAATACTCTTAGGGACTGGAAAAAAAACATCAGTGTAAACAGGAACTTCTAAGTATTTATCCATCTTACACAATTTCTCTGGGACCACTATAGGGTCACAATCATCTAGAGCCGCTAATACCTCCCTGAGCAATAAGCGGAGGTGTTCAAGTTTAAATTTAAAGGCCGTCATATCAGAATCTGTCTGAGGAAGCGTCTTTCCTGAATCAGAAATTTCTCCCTCAGATAACAAATCCCTCACCCCTACTTCAGAGCATTGTGAGGGCATATCAGATACGGCTACTAAAGTGTCAGACGGCTCAGCATTTTTTCTAAACCCAGAGCTGTCCCGCTTTCCTTGTAAACCAGGCAGTTTAGATAAAACCTCTGTGAGGGTTGTATTCATAACTGTGGCCATGTCTTGTAAAGTAAAAGAATTTGACGCACTAGAGGTACTTGGCGTCACTTGTGCGGGCGTTACTGGTTGTGACACTTGGGGAGAGCTAGATGCTAAACCCTCATTTACTTCTGACTGAGAATCATCCATTGCTCTATTTTTAAGTGCTAATATATGTTCTTTATAGTTTATGGACATATCAGTACAATTGGGACACATTCTAAGAGGGGGTACCACAATGGCTTCCAAACATATTGAACAAGGATTTTCCTTGGTGTCAGACATGTTAAACAGGCTAGTAATGTAACAAGCAAGCTTGGAAAACACTGTAATCAAAGTAAATAACACTTAGAAATAAAACGGTACTGTGCCTTTAAGAGAAAAAAAGCAGCACAAATTCTGCAAAACAGTGTAAAAAAGCAGTAAACATAACGAAATTTTTACAGTAGTATCATATAGCCTTAGTAACTTTGCACAGCTATGCAAATAAACAATTAACACCTGGGGGGTGGAGCTAAGGGGGGAGCTATATAGGCAGTTCTGCTGTGGGTGCTCTCTCTGCCACTTCCTGTAGGGGAGGAGAATATCCCACAAGTAAGGATGAATCCGTGGACTCGATACATCTTACAAGAGAAAATTGATAATAGGAGTAAATTGGAAAGTTGCTTAAAATTGCTGCTCTATCTGAATCATGAAATAAAAACTTTGGGTTCAGTATCACTTTAAAGGGACAGTCAAGTCCAAAAAACTTTCATGATTCAAATAGGGCATGTCATTTTAAACAACTTTCCAATTTACTTTTATCACCAATCTTGCTTTGTTCTCTTGGTATTCTTAGTGGAAAGCTAAACCTAGGATGTTCATATGCTAATTTCTTAGACCTTGAAGGCTGCCTCTAATCTGAATGCATTTTGACAGTTTTTCACCACTAGAGGGCATTCGTTCATCTGTTTCATATAGATAACATTGAGCTCATGCACGTGAATTTACCGAGGAGTGAGTACTGATTGGCTAAAATGCAAGTCTGTCAAAAGAACTGAAATAAGGGGGCAGTCTGCAGAGGCTTAGATACAAGGTATTTACAGAGGTAAAACGTGTATAATTATAACTGTGTTGGTTATGCAAAACTGGGGAATGGGTAATTAAGGGATTATCTATCTTTTAAAACAACAAAAAATCTGGTGTTGAGTGTGCCTTTAGCATAGGGCACATTTGTAACTCATTTTATAGGAAGCGGATAACAATTAGGCATAGAGTATAACGGAGTTCGACATTGTATATGCTATAAAGATGTCAACTGACTTACCATACACAGGTAACATAACTGTTTAGCTGAGGGTCTCATCTGGATGGTCTCCCTAGTAGCTATAGAGCTACAGTATCTCACAAAATTGAGTACACCCCTCACATTTTTGTAAATATTTTATTATATCTTTTCATGTGACAACACTGAAGAAATTACACTTTACTACAATGTAAAGTAGTGAGTGTACAGCCTGTATAACAGTGTAAATTTGCTGTCCCCTCAAAGCAACTCAACACACAGCCATTAATGGCTGAACCATTGGGAACAAGTGAGTACACCCCTAAGTGGAAATGTCCAAATTGTGCCCAAAGTGTCAATATTTTGTGTGGCCAGGCCACCATTATTTTTCAGCACTGCCTTAACCCTCTTGGGCATGGAGTTCACCAGAGCTTTACAGGTTGCCACTGGAGTCCTCTTCCACTCCTCCACAATGACATCACGGAGCTGGTGGATGTTAGACACCTTGCGTTCCCCCACCTTCCGTTTGAGGATGCCCCACAGATGCTCAATAGGGTTTAGGTCTGGAGACATGCTTGGCCAGTCCATCACCTTTACCCTCAGCTTCTTTAGCAAGGCAGTGGTGGTTTTGGAGGTGTGTTTGGAGTCGTTATTAGGTTGGAACACTGCCCTGCGGCCCAGTCTTCGAAGGGGATCATGCTCTGCTTCAGTATGTCACAGTACATGTTGGCATGTATGGTTCCCTCAATGAACTGTAGCTCCACAGTGATGGCAGCACTCATGCAGTCCCAGACCATGACACTCCCACCACCATGCTTGACTGTAGGCAAGACACACTTGTCTTTGTATTTCTCACCTGGTTGCCGCCACCCAGTTTATCTTGGTCTCATCGGACCGCAGGACATGGTTCCAGTAATCCATGTCCTTAGTCTGCTTGCCTTCAGCAAACTGTTTGCAGGCTTTCTTGTGCATCATCTTTAGAAGAGGCTTCCTTCTGGGACGACAGCCATGCAGACCAATTTGATGCAGTGTGTGGCGTATGGTCTGAGCACTGACAGGCTGAGCTCTAAACCCTTCAACCTCTGCAGCAATGCTGGCAGCACTCATACGTCTATTTCCCAAAGACAACCTCTGGATATGACACTGAGCACGTGCACTCAACTTCTTTGGTCCACTATGGTGAGGCCTGTTCTGAGTGGAACCTGTCCTGTGAAACCGCTGTATAGTCTTGACCACCGTGCTGCAGCTCAGTTTCAGGGTATTGGCAATCTTCTTATAGCCTAGGCCATCTTTATGTAGAGCAACAATTCTTTTTTTCAGATCCTCAGAGAATTCTTTGCCATGAGGTACCATGTTGACCTTCCAGTGACCAGTATGAGAGAATGTGAGAGTGATAACACCAAATTTAACACACCTGCTCCCCATTCACATCTGAGACCTTGTAACACTAACGAGTCACATGACACAGGGGAGGGAAAATGGCTAATTGGGCCCAAATTGGACATTCCCACTTAGGGGTGTACTCACTTTTGTTGCCAATGGTTTAGACATTAATGGCTGTGTGTTGAGTTCTTTTGAGGGAACAGCAAATGTACACTGTTATACAAGCTTTACACTCACTACTTTACATTGTAGCAAAGTGTCATTTCTTCAGTGTTGTCACATAAAAAGATATAATAAAATATTTACAAAAATGTGAGGGGTGTACTCACTTTTGTGAGATACTGTATATGGAAAAATATGTAATGATTTATATGTTAACAGAGCAATGCACTATAACAAGAAATAAATAAACAACCAATAATCCTTCTTGCAACAATAGGAACCATCTTTACTGTAAAGGATACGTATGTAAGTTCAGGGCTCATCTCTCTAGGAGAAAATGTAGTGTTATCAGCGACATGTCCAGATCTAAGGAGGACATTTTAGGTGGCTTCATATATTCCCAGTTGGCCTGCTCCTGTGCTGAGATGATCTGTGTGGTAAAGGTTGCCACAATCTACATAGTCAGGCAGCAGTTTCCAATTTTGCAAAAGCGATTTGGCTTGTTGAGGAGTAGAGACATGAAATTACTTTGGTGATTAGTAATTTAACAGGAAAACCCCATCTGTAATTGACTCCCTGTAATCTCAAGATCTTAGTATAATCAGCAAAAGTTCTCCTTCGGAAGAGAGTATGTGTTGAGAGATTGGGAAAAATCTGGATGTTTTCAAATTTATAAGATAGATTTTCCTTGTATTGTTGTAATAATCAACTTATTTTTAAAAGTAAAGTAATGTAGTCTCGCCACCACGTCACTAGGTTTTTGCATCGGATATAGATTGAGACCTAGCTACTCTGTGAGCTCTGTCCATCATTACATCAGTATTTGATGCCTCTGCTATTAATTCTCTAAACATTTCTTTCAAGAAGAGTTCTAGGCCCTGAGGCACCTCTAATTCTAACATTGTTCCCTCTCGATCTTTCCTCAAGATCAGCAAGTTTAATCTCCAGTGTTGAAATTTATGTTGCCAGATTCTCAGAATAGGCTAACAAGTTAGAGTGATCTATAATCAAGTCCTCCTGCTTCCTCTCTAAAGTTCTTTCCCCTATGGATGCTATATCTCTTTTTAATTCTGCGCAAGATTTAGCAATTTTTTTAGATAGACTCTCTTGGTGTCCCACTAGCAGTGATTTAATGGAATCTATTAATGCGGAGGGGGCTTCAGTGTAAACTCTGCTGAGGCGTTAAGAGTCAGACTCCTACTACATCTGGCTGAGTAGTAGGAGTAAAGTGGAAGTGATCCATTACTGTCTTTTTCTGAAAGTAAGTTAGCTTTTGTTTCTTTCTCTGACTATGCGTCATTGAAAAAAATCTTGTGAAAGATTAGTGATTATTATGAGAGCTCAAAGAGGATTGTGAGACAGCTTCCTCGGCATAAGAGAATATTTGGCTTCTTAGTGTAGTGCCCCTTAAATATCTGGGTGTGCCAACCAGAGTAGTGGAGAATGGATTTTGTCTGTCATGAAGAACAAAGAATGCTGCATGGTGTGCTTCATAGTAGGCCCATGAAAGTTAAACTTGTGGTAGCTAGACCCTCCTCAAGGGCATACCCTTTCAGGGTGAGATAAGGAAGGGGGAACTGGGCCAAGCTCACAAGGAGACAGTATACAGGGAGGGGGAGTAGGGTCAGTTCCACAAAGTTGCCACCTCTAATCTCCAGAAGATCTTTGCACAAACAGACAGCAGGTGTCTAACGGGTGCCCAGACAGAGGTGAGAAAATGTGTGCATTTATGAACGGTGTTGTTATAAGGTGGCGGGGGCTGGGGTGATCGTTATATAAGGCTTGGTGTTCGTAGTAAGGTGTATGAGTAGAAGCAAATGGAATGTGCTATCAGAAATCACCACCCTTGATGGCTGGGTCAGCGTGTTTTAACCTCTGTGAGCATTCTCCCTTGGATCTGCCTAAGTTCCTCTCCTGGTACAGTTAGTAGGGAGTATAGTTGATAGTTGTATCAACCCCAGGCCTATATACTAGATCTTCACTCGGCGTTCACCTGTCTGTTCACAGGTCAATCTAGCCGCGCCAATCACTCCCAGCTGCGGCCCCCCCATGCGGTGTCCGACCATGTGAGTAAGTAACTCTCTGCTCAGCGTGTTGACTCAGATCGGTAATCTGGAGATCTGAAGTTTTTACTTAATTACTTACGATGTAGGCTCCAGTTAGTTTGTGATTTTTGGTTAGATCACTGCTGTAGCAATGGTGTGGTCGAGGCCCGCAGCTCAAATCTGCCGCCACCGGGATCCACAGTCTCTGTCCGCGGTAGTCACGGTCCTCTAGCCACAAATTGAAGCTATAGAAAAGTATCCTAGAGTCTCTAGCAAGTCACTGCCAGTAGGGTACAATAAAGGGCTATTAACTCTAAAATATAAAGGTTATTTTGATGTTATGTTTGAAGCTTGCGGAAAAGACGTCTTGCTCCGGTAGTTAGACCATCTCTTTGACTAACCTGCAACAATTCTTATTAGAGCTGTTCCACCATCTAGCTAGTACAACTTCCATTACAGAGGACCTTACAGATAGATCATTGAAACCTAAAAATGTACCTCATTGAAACCTAAAAATGTACCAGATAGTCAGTCTCGTGATGTGATTGTCTAGTTACATTTTTTCACCTATATAAAGAGGATTTAGAGAGATCACCAAAACCAAAATGCCAGGAAAAAAAATAAAAATCTCCATATTTTGCCAGATTTATCCCCAGGACACTACAGAAAAGGATAACTTTTCTGCAATCTCAAAACATCAGCTACAGATGGGGCTACCCTATCAAACTCTTGATCTTCAAAGATAACCAAATATACTCTATCACAAATGCTTCTCAAGCTCTGAACTTATTGAAAATATGGAACCTGGATGCAACTTCACCTCCCGGATAGAATGTGAGCAACAACCACAAACTGGATGCTTTAGAGACACAAGCCTGACACTTCAGGTGATAAAGAGGTAGATAATGTTTTAAGTATTTCTTATGTTAATTTTCTGATTTGTTCTCTTTACTGTTCTTTCATGATTAGAGGTAAAACAAATGTTATTTTGTATGATTCTTGGAAAGAATGGCATATATTTATCCTTCATAACACCAAATTTTCCTTTTTATTTCAGCATATTTTCAAATGTGCTAGTGTACTTCTCTGTGATATTAAATAGTATCTTAGTAGTTTGCACTTAAGATATTAGATAAGATGATGTATAGACAGTATAGAGATGGGTGGTGTGACGGATACCCCGACTAGGTATCTCCACCAAAAAGGACCTTCTTGGACCCTGGAACCTGTAGCAATAGATCTAGAAAGTGACACTAGCAAATAGCCCATCCTAATGACCAGACATTAAGTATTAAGGTGAAACAAGAACTGTTTTATTCAGACAAATGCACATTATTTATACACAATTGCCATCTGATAAGAGCCTAATCTCATTAAGAGAACAATAACCCCCTCCAGACAGCCTGGCGCCTTCATAGAAGCCATAGGAACAGAGATACCCACATAACAGATAGTTTGTAGTTTTGGTGTGATCCCAAGGGAACGGCGGTCATTCCAGGGTATCATTGGAGGGGCCAGGAACCCCAGATGTCACAGTCCAAAAAGCAACATGATCTGTTGCTGGGGACCGGAGCGGCAGCCTGGTAAAGGTGCTCAGTAACAGTCCAAGGTGGGGGGGGTGTCAAAAACCCCAGGTTCCTGAGTGAGCTCCCTCTCAGTAGTCACCCCAACCCATGCTCCATTAAATGCATGACAAGTCACCAAAAGAGCGGAGTCCTGGAGCAATGGGCATCTGGGGCGACCTAGGTTAAAGTCCAGCGGGTATCTCTGGCGATTCCAGCTGGCTAATAGTTCCATAATCCGGCTGAGGTAAGGCGGAAAACGGGTAAAGCAGGGTAGCGATCGGCTCTTTCAGGACAAAGTTTACTCACTGCAACAAAAAAGGTAAATGGAGTAAATACAGAATAATCCCAATGGGGAAAGGATCGCTCTTGCAGCCTGGTATCCATGACAGTCACAACCCCCAGTGGCAGGGCAGAAGGGGGAAGGGAGAAGCTGCGGCATAGCCTGCCCAGTAGTTAGACCACCGGATCACCCCTCTAGGCTGGTGTATGCCGCAGAATACTTCCACCCCATCACTGGTCCGTGGCAATGCTCCCCCCTGACCCATAGTCCAGCAGACCCGGCTAGATCCTGACAGGTAGGTTTGGGGCTGTCTGGTGATGTTATTCCAATTCAGTTTGCCGGGAGAGGCCATCTGCATTGCCATTACTTTTTCCCGGACAATACTGAATGGTGAAGTTGAAGGGCTGCAAGGCTAAGCTCCACCACAACAAACGTCCATTGTCCCCTGAAACCCTATTAAGCTACACCAGGGGGTTATGTCTGTGAGCACCGTAAACAATCTCCTATACAAGTAAGGCTGTAGTTTCTTGAGAGCCCACACCAGTGCCAAACACTCCTTCTCTAGTGTCGCGTATCCCACTTTCCTAGGCAGTAGTTTTCGGCTGATGTAAGCGACGGGGTGCTCACCACAATCCTCATCCACCTGGCTTAGTAATGCTCCCAACCCAAACATGGAGGCATCTGTATGAACACAAAAGTGTTTGGAAGGGTCAGGAGCAGCCAGAATAGGGGCAGAGACTAATGCTGTTTTCAGGTATTGAAAGGCAGCCTCACACTTGGGGGACCACATGACGAGCTGAGGTAGGTGTTTCCTAGTCAGGCCAGTCAGGGGTTTGGCCAAGGTACTGTAGTTAGGGATGAACTTGCGGTAGTACCCCGCAGTGTGAAGAAAGGCTAGGACTTGGGTCTTGGTCTTGTGGGTAGGCCAGTTAGTGACTGCCTCAATCTTGGCCCCGCTCCGGCCTCTGCTTCCCGCATACCACTCGGTGTCTGGACCTTAGACATCCCTACCTTGCACTTATCTGGCTTCAGAGTCAGACAAGCAGTCCTGATGCAGTCCAATATGGTACCTAGGTGAACCCAACAATCCTCCCAGGTATCGCTGTAGATTGGGATGTCATCCAAGTATGCATCGAGTCTTCATCCCAAATGGTATGACCTTAAACTGATACAGGCCGAATGGGGTGATAAATGCTGACTTCAGAATAGATTCCGGGTCGAGAGGAATCTGCCAGTAACCCTTACAGAGATCTAACGTGGTAAGGAAGTTACCCTGGGCGATGCAATCTAGTAGCTCATCTACCTGGGGCATAGGATAGGCATCGGTCATGGTCCATTCGTTAAAGGGACAGTCTACACCAGAATTTTTTATTGTTTTAAAAGATAGATAAACACTTTATTACCCATTCCCTAGTTTTGCATAACTAACACAGTTATATAAATACACTTTTTACCTCTGTGATTATCTTGAATCTAAGTCTTTGCAAACTGCCCCCTTATTTTAGTTCTTTTGACAGACATACATTTTAGCCAATCAGTGCTAGCTCCTGGGAACTCCACGTGCGTGAGCACAGTGTTATCTATATGACACACATGAACTACACCCTCTAGTGGTGAAAAACTATCAAAATGCCCTGAGAGACGAGGTGGCCTTCAAGGGCTTAGACATTAGCATATGAACCTCCTAGGTTTAGCTTTCAACAAAGAATACCAAAAGAACAAAGCAAAATTGGTGATAAAAGTAAATAGGAAAATTGTATTAAATTACATGCCCTATCTGAAAGTTTATTTTGGACTAGACTGTCCCTTTAAGCCTACGCGAGTCTACGCAGAGGTGGGTCGTGCCATCCTGCTCAGGAACAAGCACTACTAGGGAAGCCCAGGGACTGTTGGATGAATCGATAACTCCCGTATCGAGCATCTCCCTAATCTCACTGCACATTCCTTTCCTAACTGACTCAGGGAACCAGTACACCGACTGCCGTAATGGCACCTGTCCCGGGGTCTCCACTCGGTGCACTGATACAGAGGTGTACCCAGGGTCCGTGGAGAACATATCCTGTCTACTCTCCAACACTTGCCTGACTTGCTCGTAGCTGTAGGGTCCCTATTGCGTCATCTACCTTTATATCGCCTATGCCTGCCTGCACGCTATTCCGCCCGGTAGCTCTGGCATGGGGAGACTCTCGGAGTCCTCCATGGCCAGAGCACATATGGCAGCTATCTCTTCTGGCCTCTCCTGGTATGCCTTCAGCATGTTCACATGAAAGTTCCGGTGGGCTCATTCATCTGAACATTTGGCTACCAGGTGAGTAGTAGAACAACTTTGGGATACTACCTAATAGGGTCCCTGCCAAGCAGCCTGCAGCTTATCCAACTTTGTAGGTTTTAGGGCAAAAACTTTCTGCCCTATTTCCAGGGTGCGGTTGCGAGCATTACAGTCACACCAGCGGTTCTGCTTACCCTGGACAATCTGAAGGTACTCCCGCACAGTGTCAGCAAGTTCCTTCAGTTGGTCCCTGAACTCTAGGACATAACCTACGATGGAAGGTCCGTCCTCCCCAACCGACTCTTCCCAGTAGGCTCTAAGCAGATCTAGGGGCCCCCTCACCATCCGGCCATATACCAATTCAAAAGGGAGAAAATCTGATAGATTCCTGCAGCACCTCCCGGTAAAGAACAGAAGGTGTGGCAGGTACCTCTCACAGTCCTTGCTAGAGACACAGAACATACGAAGCAGCTGCTTCAGTGTCCCATTAAACCTCTTGCACAGTCCATTAGTCTGGGGGTGGTATGGTGAGCTCTGTAGGGGCTTTACCCCGCAGAGCTTCCATAGATGCTGGGTGAGCTCAGCAGTAAACTGAGCCCCTTAGTCCGAGATAATTTATTGTGGGAAACCCACCCTGGCAAACATCTGAAACAGGGCATTGGCCACTGTCTTCGCATAGATGTTGGCCAGCGGCATTGCCTCCGGGTACCATAATCCACTGCCATCAGGATGTTTCTCTTTCCCGAGGGACTAGGGCAGGGTAGCGGTCCAACTATGTCAACAGCTATCCCGCTGAACAGTCCGTCAATGATAGTTAGGGGATGCAGGGAAGCTTTGAAGTGGTCACCTCTTTTTCCCACTTGCTGACAGGTGTCACAAGTACGGCAGTACTGCCTAACGTCCCCCGTAATCCCTGGCCAGAAGAAGGTCTGGGTAAATCAGTGGCAGGTCTGAGTAATCCCTAGATGTCTTGCCAGGGGAATGTCGTGCCTTATGCGTAGTAGGTCATACCGATATTTTTGCAGTATCACCAACTGTTGCTTGGGCACCTGCCTCCTCCTGCCGCCCTCTGTGACCCGGTAAAGGAGTTCTCGGTCCCACTGAAAGTGGTCGCCACCTAACCCATCCGGGTCTGTCCCCGCCCGTTCCCGGTAGGAGGCCAACGTAGGGTCACTTTACGTCTCCTGGGCAAAGTCAGCAGGGGAAGCCCAGGAGACAGGGAAATCCGTTAGGACAACAGTCGGGTCGGGGTGGCTTACCTGGGTCCGATCCTCGAGTGGTTCAGAGTGGAGTCTGGCTTGTTTTTGGGTGGTAACGGGGCAAACATCTGTGGGGGCATCCACAAGGAAGGAGGATGAAAGATGACCCAAGTCATTTCCCAGTAAAACCTCCACTGGCAAATGGCCCATAACACCCACCTGCACAGCACAGGAACCAGCACCCCAATCCAGGTGAACTTGTGCTGTGGAAAATCGGAAAACACTTTACCCCCAAATATGAACTGCGATATTTTCCCATTTGGTCCGAGGTGGTGACCATATGTGGCTGGACAAGGGTAATGGTGGCTGCGCTGTCCCAAAATCCTTGTGCCGGGCGACCATTAATCCAAACGGGTTGACTATGGTGCAAACGGTTGTTGCCAGTTTCAGTTTGTACTGGGTCTACTTCATGCAAGACCCAGAACTTGTCAGAATGCCAGGAATCAGACAGACGAGAAGTGCAAAAATAATTACACCTTTATTAATAGCAAACAATAATAAAAAGTCCACAAGTCAAATAACAAGCCAGAAATCAAAATCAGAGCTTGTAGTCAGACGAGCCGAGTCAGGAGCCAAAGGGAGTAGTCAGATGAGCCGGAATCAGGAACAAGGAGAACAGCAGAGTCAGGAACAAGCCAGGGATCAGGAACCAGGAGGGACGTCAGACAGTCAGGTAATACACAGGAGCTCTCACAAATAGGTCTGAGACAACGCAAGGGCAAAGCATACTGAACAGAGGCCCTTTAAATAATAAGTGATGACATCACAATTCTGAGACTGCATCCTGTCTCACACAGATGATGTACACCAGTCTGGCCATAAAAGGAAGTGCAGGAAATGAGCAGCATCACACAGTATGCACCAGAGTCAGCAAGAGAGGTGAGTAAAATGGCCAGCAGCACATGGCAAACAAAGCAGGAAAAAACCCGACAGTACCCTCCCCTCAATGACCCCTCCCCCGCGGGAGGACAAAAGGCTTATTGAGGAAACAGCCATGGAAGGCACGGAGGAGGGTGGGAGCATGAACATCAGAGGAGGGAACCCATGAACGCTCCTCCGGACCATAGCCCCTCCAGTGAACCAAATACTGTACACGCCCCTGGACATACGAGAGTCAATAATGCTGCTGACCTCATACTCCTCATGGTTGTTATGATGGGGACGAGGCAACACAGTGGTAAACCGTTTGCAAACCAATGGTTTCAAGAGGGAGACATGAAAAACATTGGAGATGCACATTGCAGGAGGAAGGTCAAGAGCGTAGGCCACAGGATTGACCCGTCGGAATATTCAAAAAGGACCAACATAACGGGGAGCCAGATTATTGGAAGGCACATGAAGGTTCAAGTTGCGGGAGGACAGCCAAACTCTCTCACCAACCTGGTAGGAAGGTGCGGGCAGACGCCTACGATCAGCCTGGAACTTTTGGCGCTGCATAGAACGATGAAGGCAATCCTGAATCTGCACCAACGTGGAACGGAGTTGCCGGAGATGCTCCTCCAAAGCCGGAATACCCTGAGACATGAATGAATCGGGCAACAAGGATGGTTGAAACCCATAATTTGCCAAGAACGGGGATAACTTGGAGGAAGCATTAATAGCACTATTACGAGCAAACACTGCCCAAGGTAACAGTTCAGACCAATTATTGTGGTGATCTGAGACATAGCAATGGAGGAACTGTTCCAGAGCTTGATTAGACTGTTCCACAGCCCCATTGGATTGAGGGTGATATGCCGAGGAGAAGGAAAGCTGGATCCCCATTTGAGCCCAAAAGGAACGCCAAAATCTGGAGACAAACTGGATACCACGGTCCGACACTATCTCCTTGGGTAACCCATGTAAACGGAAGACCTCCTGGGCAAAAATTGAAGCAAGCTCCTGAGCGGTAGGCAACTTCTTCAAGGAAATGCAATGTGACATTTTTAAAAAATGGTCAACCATCATAAGGATAACAGTATTGCCATTGGAAACAGGGAGCTCGACAATGAAGTCAATGGAAAGATGTGTCCAAGGATGCTCACCATTAGCAATAGGTTGAAGAAGACCCACAGGAAGACGTTGAGGAGTCTACTTCTGTGCACAAACTGAGCAGGAGGCAACATATGCAGCAACATCAGAACGAAGACCTGGCCACCAGAATTTTTGAGTGACAGACCAAATCATTTGGTTCTTGCCTAGGTGACCTGCGGCTTTAGGATAGTGGTAAGTGTGCAAAAGTTTAGTTCGAAGATTCTCGGGAACAAAACACTTGTCACTAGGTTTCTCAGGAGGTGCATTGGTTTGTGCAGCCAGGATCTCCATCACCCAAGGGAGAAGTCAAATTAGTACGTATGATAGCCAAAATATGGTCAGGAGGTATAACTGGAGTAGGTACAGACTCCTCCTTGGACAGAGGCGAAAATTGTCGAGAGAGGGCATCAGCCCTAACATTCTTACTACCAGGCAGGTAGGAGACCACATAATTAAACCGAGACAAAAATAGTGCCCATCTGGCTTGTCGGGGCAACAAATGTTTTACTTCAGATGGATAAGTTAAATTTTTGTGGTCAGTAAGAATGAGCAGCATCACACAGTATGCACCAGAGTCAGCAAGAGAGGTGAGTAAAATGACTGACAGCAGCACATGGCAAACAAAGCAGGAAAAAACCCTGACAGTAATGTCAGGATGCCAGGAATCAGACTGAGACGAGAAGTGCAAAAATAATTACATCTTTATTAATAGCAAAAAATAATAAAAAGTCCACAAGTCAAATAACAAGCCAGGAATCAAAATCAGAGCTGGTAGTCAGACAAGCCAAGTCAGGAGCCAAAGAGAGTAGTCAGAGGAGCCGAAATCAGGAACAAGGAGAATAGCAGAGTCAGGAACAAGCCAGGGATCAGGAACCAGGAGGGACGTCAGACAGCCAGGTAATACACAGGAGCTCTCACAAACAGGTCTGAGACAATGCAAGGGCAAAGCATACTGAACAGAGGCCCTTTAAATAATAAGTGACTGCAGTGATCCAGTAAAGGGGCGCACCACAGAGACACTCAATCCAAAGTAAAAGTTACTGTTAGTTTATTTCGGCACAACGTTAAAAGCATATGGTAGGGCACACAGGCCCAGCAGGCTCACAGGTAAAAACATAACACAGGTGTGTCAGATAGTCAAGCAGACATGTTTCGTGAGCATGCTCACTTGTTCACTGCATATGGGGCTAATCTGACACACCTTTACTTATACCTTAGTTTTAAAGACACGGTGTAATTTATATAATGGTATAGTTAACAATGGACTCTGAACTGTATACTTTAGTTTATAAACACTATATATCAAAACTGAATATGGAAATAAATCAGACAAACAGTTTAAAATATATAAACCTATCACTCATGATAATTAAGTAATACTGCCAAGTGTTTATATAGGGAATATTTACTGCTATATGCAGCTATAAAACAGAATTTATGCTTACCTGATAAATTACTTTCTCCAACGGTGTGTCCGGTCCACGGCGTCATCCTTACTTGTGGGATATTCTCTTCCCCAACAGGAAATGGCAAAGAGTCCCAGCAAAGCTGGTCACATGATCCCTCCTAGGCTCCGCCCACCCCAGTCATTCGACCGACGGACAGGAGGAAATATATATAGGAGAAACCATATGATACCGTGGTGACTGTAGTTAGAGAAAATAATTCATCATACCTGATTAAAAAACCAGGGCGGGCCGTGGACCGGACACACCGTTGGAGAAAGTAATTTATCAGGTAAGCATAAATTCTGTTTTCTCCAACATTGGTGTGTCCAGTCCACGGCGTCATCCTTACTTGTGGGAACCAATACCAAAGCTTTAGGACACGGATGAAGGGAGGGAGCAAATCAGGTTACCTAAACGGAAGGCACCACAGCTTGCAAAACCTTTCTCCCAAAAATAGCCTCCGAAGAAGCAAAAGTATCAAATTTGTAAAATTTAGCAAAAGTGTGCAGTGAAGACCAAGTCGCTGCCTTACATATCTGGTCAACAGAAGCCTCGTTCTTGAAGGCCCATGTGGAAGCCACAGCCCTAGTGGAGTGAGCTGTGATTCTTTCGGGAGGCTGCCGTCCGGCAGTCTCATAAGCCAATCGGATAATGCTTTTAAGCCAAAAGGAAAGAGAGGTAGAAGTCGCTTTTTGACCTCTCCTTTTACCAGAATAAACAACAAACAAGGAAGATGTTTGTCTGAAATCTTTAGTAGCCTCTAAATAGAATTTTAGAGCATGGACTACGTCCAAATTGTGTAACAAACGTTCCTTCTTTGAAACTGGATTCGGACACAAAGAAGGTACAACTATCTCCTGGTTAATATTTTTGTTAGAAACAACTTTCGGAAGAAAACCAGGCTTAGTACGCAAAACCACCTTATCTGCATGGAACACCAGATAGGGCGGAGAACACTGCAGAGCAGATAACTCTGAAACTCTTCTAGCAGAAGAAATTGCAACTAAAAACAAAACTTTCCAAGATAGTAACTTAATATCTATGGAATGTAAAGGTTCAAACGGAACCCCTTGAAGAACTGAAAGAACTAGATTTAGACTCCAGGGAGGAGTCAAAGGTCTGTAAACAGGCTTGATCCTAACCAGAGCCTGAACAAATGCTTGAACATCTGGCACGGCTGCCAGTCTTTTGTGAAGTAAAACAGATAAAGCAGAGATCTGTCCCTTTAGAGAACTTGCAGATAATCCTTTCTCCAAACCTTCTTGTAGAAAGGATAGAATCTTAGGAATTTTTATCTTGTTCCATGGGAATCCTTTGGATTCACACCAACAGATATATTTTTTCCATATTTTATGGTAAATTTTTCTAGTTACAGGCTTTCTAGCCTGAATCAGAGTATCTATTACAGAATCTGAAAACCCACGCTTTGATAAAATCAAGCTTTCAATCTCCAAGCCGTCAGTTGGAGGGAAACCAGATTCGGATGTTCGAATGGACCCTGAACAAGAAGGTCCTGTCTCAAAGGTAGCTTCCATGGTGGAGCCGATGACATATTCACCAGGTCTGCATACCAAGTCCTGCGTGGCCACGCAGGAGCTATCAAGATCACCGAGGCCCTCTCCTGATTGATCCTGGCTACCAGCCTGGGAATGAGAGGAAACGGTGGGAATACATAAGCTAGGTTGAAGGTCCAAGGTGCTACTAGTGCATCTACTAGAGTCGCCTTGGGATCCCTGGATCTGGACCCGTAGCAAGGAACCTTGAAGTTCTGACGAGACGCCATCAGATCCATGTCTGGAATGCCCCATAATTGAGTTATTTGGGCAAAGATTTCTGGATGGAGTTCCCACTCCCCCGGATGGAATGTCTGACGACTCAGAAAATCAGCTTCCCAATTTTCCACTCCTGGGATGTGGATCGCAGACAAGTGGCAGGAGTGATCCTCCGCCCATTGAATTATCTTGGTCACTTCTTTCATCGCCAGGGAACTCCTTGTTCCCCCCTGATGATTGATATATGCAACGGTCGTCATGTTGTCTGATTGAAACCTTATGAATTTGGCCTTTGCTAGTTGAGGCCAAGCTCTGAGAGCATTGAATATCGCTCTCAGTTCCAGAATGTTTATCGGGAGAAGAGACTCTTCCCGAGACCATAGACCCTGAGCTTTCAGGGATTCCCAGACCGCGCCCCAGCCCACTAGACTGGCGTCGGTCGTGACAATGACCCACTCTGGTCTGCGGAAGCTCATTCCCTGTGACAGATTGTCCAGGGTCAGCCACCAACGGAGTGAATCTCTGGTCTTTTGATCTACTTGAATCATCGGAGACAAGTCTGTATAATCCCCATTCCACTGTCTGAGCATGCACAGTTGTAATGGTCTTAGATGAATTTGTGCAAAAGGAACTATGTCCATTGTTGCAACCATCAATCCTATTACTTCCATGCACTGCGCTATGGAAGGACGAGGAACAGAATGAAGTACTTGACAAGAGCTTAGAAGTTTTGATTTTCTGACCTCTGTCAGAAAAATCCTCATTTCTAAGGAATCTATTATTGTTCCCAAGAAGGGAACTCTTGTTGACGGGGACAGAGAACTTTTTTCTTTGTTCACCTTCCATCCGTGAGATCTGAGAAAGGCTAGGACGATGTCCGTATGAGCCTTTGCTTTTGACAGGGA
Organism: Bombina bombina; assembly: GCF_027579735.1. Classification (NCBI taxonomy): domain Eukaryota; kingdom Metazoa; phylum Chordata; class Amphibia; order Anura; family Bombinatoridae; genus Bombina; species Bombina bombina. The sequence continues at coordinate 2,454,363 of NW_026511871.1, read as the reverse complement.
CGACGCTTGAATTAGGATGTCGTCCAAGTAAGGTACTACTGCAATGCCCCTTGGTCTTAGAACCGCTAGAAGGGACCCTAGTACCTTTGTGAAAATCCTTGGAGCAGTGGCTAATCCGAATGGAAGTGCCACAAACTGGTAATGCTTGTCCAGAAAAGCGAACCTTAGGAACTGATGATGTTCCTTGTGGATAGGAATATGTAGGTACGCATCCTTTAAATCCACGGTAGTCATAAATTGACTTTCCTGGATGGTGGGTAGGATCGTTTGAATAGTTTCCATTTTGAACGATGGTACCCTGAGAAATTTGTTTAGGATCTTCAGATCCAAAATTGGTCTGAATGTTCCCTCTTTTTTGGGAACTATGAACAGATTGGAATAAAATCCCATTACTTGTTCTCTTATTGGAACTGGATGTATCACTCCCATCTTTAACAGGTCTTCTACACAATGTAAGAATGCCTGTCTCTTTATTTGGTTTGAAGATAAGTGAGACCTGTGGAACCTTCCCCTTGGGGGTAGTTCCTTGAATTCCAGGAGATAACCTTGAGAAACTATTTCTAGCGCCCAAGGATCCTGAACATCTCTTGCCCAAGCCTGAGCAAAGAGAGAGAGTCTGCCCCCCACTAGATCCGGTCCCGGATCAGGGGCTATCCCTTCATGCTGTTTTGGTAGCAGTGGTAGGCTTCTTGGCCTGCTTACCCTTGTTCCAGCCTTGCATTGGTTTCCAGGCTGTGGGGGCATCCACAAGGAAGGAGGATGAAAGATGACCCAAGTCATTTCCCAGTAAAACCTCCACTGGCAAATGGCCCATAACACCCACCTGCACAGCACAGGAACCAGCACCCCAATCCAGGTGAACTTGTGCTGTGGAAAATTGGAAAACACTTTACCCCCAAATATGAACTGCGATATTTTCCCATTTGGTCCGAGGTGGTGACCATATGTGGCTGGACAAGGGTAATGGTGGCTGCGCTGTCCCGAAATCCTTGTGCCGGGCGACCATTAATCCAAACGGGTTGACTATGGTGCAAACGGTTGTTGCCAGTTTCAGTTTGTACTGGGTCTACTTCATGCAAGACCCAGAACTTGTCAGAATGCCAGGAATCAGACAGACGAGAAGTGCAAAAATAATTACACCTTTATTAATAGCAAACAATAATAAAAAGTCCACAAGTCAAATAACAAGCCAGAAATCAAAATCAGAGCTTGTAGTCAGACGAGCCGAGTCAGGAGCCAAAGGGAGTAGTCAGATGAGCCGGAATCAGGAACAAGGAGAACAGCAGAGTCAGGAACAAGCCAGGGATCAGGAACCAGGAGGGACGTCAGACAGTCAGGTAATACACAGGAGCTCTCACAAATAGGTCTGAGACAACGCAAGGGCAAAGCATACTGAACAGAGGCCCTTTAAATAATAAGTGATGACATCACAATTCTGAGACTGCATCCTGTCTCACACAGATGATGTACACCAGTCTGGCCATAAAAGGAAGTGCAGGAAATGAGCAGCATCACACAGTATGCACCAGAGTCAGCAAGAGAGGTGAGTAAAATGGCCAGCAGCACATGGCAAACAAAGCAGGAAAAACCCCCGACAGTACCCTCCCCTCAATGACCCCCTCCCCCGCGGGAGGACAAAAGGCTTATTGAGGAAACGGCCATGGAAGGCACGGAGGAGGGTGGGAGCATGAACATCAGAGGAGGGAACCCATGAACGCTCCTCCGGACCATAGCCCCTCCAGTGAACCAAATACTGTACACGCCCCTGGACATACGAGAGTCAATAATGCTGCTGACCTCATACTCCTCATGGTTGTTATGATGGGGACGAGGCAACACAGTGGTAAACCGATTGCAAACCAATGGTTTCAAGAGGGAGACATGAAAAACATTGGAGATGCACATTGCAGGAGGAAGGTCAAGAGCGTAGGCCACAGGATTGACCCGTCGGAATATTCAAAAAGGACCAACATAACGGGGAGCCAGATTATTGGAAGGCACATGAAGGTTCAAGTTGCGGGAGGACAGCCAAACTCTCTCACCAACCTGGTAGGAAGGTGCGGGCAGACGCCTACGATCAGCCTGGAACTTTTGGCGCTGCATAGAACGATGAAGGCAATCCTGAATCTGCACCAACGTGGAACGGAGTTGCCGGAGATGCTCCTCCAAAGCCGGAATACCCTGAGACATGAATGAATCGGGCAACAAGGATGGTTGAAACCCATAATTTGCCAAGAACGGGGATAACTTGGAGGAAGCATTAATAGCACTATTACGAGCAAACACTGCCCAAGGTAACAGTTCAGACCAATTATTGTGGTGATCTGAGACATAGCAATGGAGGAACTGTTCCAGAGCTTGATTAGACTGTTCCACAGCCCCATTGGATTGAGGGTGATATGCCGAGGAGAAGGAAAGCTGGATCCCCATTTGAGCCCAAAAGGAACGCCAAAATCTGTAGACAAACTGGATACCACGGTCCGACACTATCTCCTTGGGTAACCCATGTAAACGGAAGACCTCCTGGGCAAAAATTGAAGCAAGCTCCTGAGCGGTAGGCAACTTCTTCAAGGAAATGCAATGTGACATTTTTAAAAAATGGTCAACCATCATAAGGATAACAGTATTGCCATTGGAAACAGGGAGCTCGACAATGAAGTCAATGGAAAGATGTGTCCAAGGATGCTCACCATTAGCAATAGGTTGAAGAAGACCCACAGGAAGACGTTGAGGAGTCTACTTCTGTGCACAAACTGAGCAGGAGGCAACATACGCAGCAACATCAGAACGAAGACCTGGCCACCAGAATTTTTGAGTGACAGACCAAATCATTTGGTTCTTGCCTAGGTGACCTGCGGCTTTAGGATAGTGGTAAGTGTGCAAAAGTTTAGTTCGAAGATTCTCGGGAACAAAACACTTGTCACTAGGTTTCTCAGGAGGTGCATTGGTTTGTGCAGCCAGGATCTCCATCACCCAAGGGAGAAGTCAAATTAGTACGTATGATAGCCAAAATATGGTCAGGAGGTATAACTGGAGTAGGTACAGACTCCTCCTTGGACAGAGGCGAAAATTGTCGAGAGAGGGCATCAGCCCTAACATTCTTACTACCAGGCAGGTAGGAGACCACATAATTAAACCGAGACAAAAATAGTGCCCATCTGGCTTGTCGGGGCAACAAATGTTTTACTTCAGATGGATAAGTTAAATTCTTGTGGTCAGTAAGAATGAGCAGCATCACACAGTATGCACCAGAGTCAGCAAGAGAGGTGAGTAAAATGACTGACAGCAGCACATGGCAAACAAAGCAGGAAAAAACCCTGACAGTAATGTCAGGATGCCAGGAATCAGACTGAGATGAGAAGTGCAAAAATAATTACACCGTTATTAATAGCAAAAAATAATAAAAAGTCCACAAGTCAAATAACAAGCCAGGAATCAAAATCAGAGCTGGTAGTCAGACAAGCCAAGTCAGGAGCCAAAGAGAGTAGTCAGAGGAGCCAAAATCAGGAACAAGGAGAATAGCAGAGTCAGGAACAAGCCAGGGATCAGGAACCAGGAGGGACGTCAGACAGCCAGGTAATACACAGGAGCTCTCACAAACAGGTCTGAGACAATGCAAGGGCAAAGCATACTGAACAGAGGCCCTTTAAATAATAAGTGACTGCAGTGATCCAGTAAAGGGGCGCACCACAGAGACACTCAATCCAAAGTAAAAGTTACTGTTAGTTTATTTCGGCACAACGTTAAAAGCATATGGTAGGGCACACAGGCCCAGCAGGCTCACAGGTAAAAACATAACACAGGTGTGTCAGATAGTCAAGCAGACATGTTTCGTGAGCATGCTCACTTGTTCACTGCATATGGGGCTAATCTGACACACCTTTACTTATACCTTAGTTTTAAAGACACGGTGTAATTTATATAATGGTATAGTTAACAATGGACTCTGAACTGTATACTTTAGTTTATAAACACTATATATCAAAACTGAATATGGAAATAAATCAGACAAACAGTTTAAAATATATAAACCTATCACTCATGATAATTAAGTAATACTGCCAAGTGTTTATATAGGGAATATTTACTGCTATATGCAGCTATAAAACAGAATTTATGCTTACCTGATAAATTACTTTCTCCAACGGTGTGTCCGGTCCACGGCGTCATCCTTACTTGTGGGATATTCTCTTCCCCAACAGGAAATGGCAAAGAGTCCCAGCAAAGCTGGTCACATGATCCCTCCTAGGCTCCGCCCACCCCAGTCATTCGACTGACGGACAGGAGGAAATATATATAGGAGAAACCATATGATACCGTGGTGACTGTAGTTAGAGACAATAATTCATCAGACCTGATTAAAAAACCAGGGCGGGCCGTGGACCGGACACACCGTTGGAGAAAGTAATTTATCAGGTAAGCATAAATTCTGTTTTCTCCAACATTGGTGTGTCCGGTCCACGGCGTCATCCTTACTTGTGGGAACCAATACCAAAGCTTTAGGACACGGATGAAGGGAGGGAGCAAATCAGGTTACCTAAACGGAAGGCACCACAGCTTGCAAAACCTTTCTCCCAAAAATAGCCTCCGAAGAAGCAAAAGTATCAAATTTGTAAAATTTAGCAAAAGTGTGCAGTGAAGACCAAGTCGCTGCCTTACATATCTGGTCAACAGAAGCCTCGTTCTTGAAGGCCCATGTGGAAGCCACAGCCCTAGTGGAGTGAGCTGTGATTCTTTCGGGAGGCTGCCGTCCGGCAGTCTCATAAGCCAATCGGATAATGCTTTTAAGCCAAAAGGAAAGAGAGGTAGAAGTCGCTTTTTGACCTCTCCTTTTACCAGAATAAACAACAAACAAGGAAGATGTTTGTCTGAAATCTTTAGTAGCCTCTAAATAGAATTTTAGAGCATGGACTACGTCCAAATTGTGTAACAAACGTTCCTTCTTTGAAACTGGATTCGGACACAAAGAAGGTACAACTATCTCCTGGTTAATATTTTTGTTAGAAACAACTTTCGGAAGAAAACCAGGCTTAGTACGCAAAACCACCTTATCTGCATGGAACACCAGATAGGGCGGAGAACACTGCAGAGCAGATAACTCTGAAACTCTTCTAGCAGAAGAAATTGCAACTAAAAACAAAACTTTCCAAGATAGTAACTTAATATCTATGGAATGTAAAGGTTCAAACGGAACCCCTTGAAGAACTGAAAGAACTAGATTTAGACTCCAGGGAGGAGTCAAAGGTCTGTAAACAGGCTTGATCCTAACCAGAGCCTGAACAAATGCTTGAACATCTGGCACGGCTGCCAGTCTTTTGTGAAGTAAAACAGATAAAGCAGAGATCTGTCCCTTTAGAGAACTTGCAGATAATCTTTTCTCCAAACCTTCTTGTAGAAAGGATAGAATCTTAGGAATTTTTATCTTGTTCCATGGGAATCCTTTGGATTCACACCAACAGATATATTTTTTCCATATTTTATGGTAAATTTTTCTAGTTACAGGCTTTCTAGCCTGAATCAGAGTATCTATTACAGAATCTGAAAACCCACGCTTTGATAAAATCAAGCGTTCAATCTCCAAGCCGTCAGTTGGAGGGAAACCAGATTCGGATGTTCGAATGGACCCTGAACAAGAAGGTCCTGTCTCAAAGGTAGCTTCCATGGTGGAGCCAATGACATATTCACCAGGTCTGCATACCAAGTCCTGCGTGGCCACGCAGGAGCTATCAAGATCACCGAGGCCCTCTCCTGATTGATCCTGGCTACCAGCCTGGGAATGAGAGGAAACGGTGGGAATACATAAGCTAGGTTGAAGGTCCAAGGTGCTACTAGTGCATCTACTAGAGTCGCCTTGAGATCCCTGGATCTGGACCCGTAGCAAGGAACCTTGAAGTTCTGACGAGACGCCATCAGATCCATGTCTGGAATGCCCCATAATTGAGTTATTTGGGCAAAGATTTCCGGATGGAGTTCCCACTCCCCCGGATGGAATGTCTGACGACTCAGAAAATCCGCTTCCCAATTTTCCACTCCTGGGATGTGGATCGCAGACAAGTGGCAGGAGTGATCCTCCGCCCATTGAATTATCTTGGTCACTTCTTTCATCGCCAGGGAACTCCTTGTTCCCCCCTGATGATTGATATATGCAACGGTCGTCATGTTGTCTGATTGAAACCTTATGAATTTGGCCTTTGCTAGTTGAGGCCAAGCTCTGAGAGCATTGAATATCGCTCTCAGTTCCAGAATGTTTATCGGGAGAAGAGACTCTTCCCGAGACCATAGACCCTGAGCTTTCAGGGATTCCCAGACCGCGCCCCAGCCCACTAGACTGGCGTCGGTCGTGACAATGACCCACTCTGGTCTGCGGAAGCTCATTCCCTGTGACAGATTGTCCAGGGTCAGCCACCAACGGAGTGAATCTCTGGTCTTTTGATCTACTTGAATCATCGGAGACAAGTCTGTATAATCCCCATTCCACTGTCTGAGCATGCACAGTTGTAATGGTCTTAGATGAATTTGTGCAAAAGGAACTATGTCCATTGTTGCAACCATCAATCCTATTACTTCCATGCACTGCGCTATGGAAGGACGAGGAACAGAATGAAGTACTTGACAAGAGCTTAGAAGTTTTGATTTTCTGACCTCTGTCAGAAAAATCCTCATTTCTAAGGAATCTATTATTGTTCCCAAGAAGGGAACTCTTGTTGACGGGGACAGAGAACTTTTTTCTTTGTTCACCTTCCATCCGTGAGATCTGAGAAAGGCTAGGACGATGTCCGTATGAGCCTTTGCTTTTGACAGGGACGACGCTTGAATTAGGATGTCGTCCAAGTAAGGTACTACTGCAATGCCCCTTGGTCTTAGAACCGCTAGAAGGGACCCTAGTACCTTTGTGAAAATCCTTGGAGCAGTGGCTAATCCGAATGGAAGTGCCACAAACTGGTAATGCTTGTCCAGAAAAGCGAACCTTAGGAACTGATGATGTTCCTTGTGGATAGGAATATGTAGGTACGCATCCTTTAAATCCACGGTAGTCATAAATTGACTTTCCTGGATGGTGGGTAGGATCGTTTGAATAGTTTCCATTTTGAACGATGGTACCCTGAGAAATTTGTTTAGGATCTTCAGATCCAAAATTGGTCTGAATGTTCCCTCTTTTTTGGGAACTATGAACAGATTGGAATAAAATCCCATTCCTTGTTCTCTTATTGGAACTGGATGTATCACTCCCATCTTTAACAGGTCTTCTACACAATGTAAGAATGCCTGTCTCTTTATTTGGTTTGAAGATAAGTGAGACCTGTGGAACCTTCCCCTTGGGGGTAGTTCCTTGAATTCCAGGAGATAACCTTGAGAAACTATTTCTAGCGCCCAAGGATCCTGAACATCTCTTGCCCAAGCCTGAGCAAAGAGAGAGAGTCTGCCCCCCACTAGATCCGGTCCCGGATCAGGGGCTATCCCTTCATGCTGTTTTGGTAGCAGTGGTAGGCTTCTTGGCCTGCTTACCCTTGTTCCAGCCTTGCATTGGTTTCCAGGCTGGTTTGGGTTGTGAAGTATTACCCTCTTGCTTAGAGGATGCAGAATTAGAGGCTGGTCCGTTTCTGCGAAAGGGACGAAAATTAGGCTTATTTTTAGCCTTAAAAGACCTATCCTGTGGGAGGGCATGGCCCTTTCCCCCAGTAATGTCTGAAATAATCTCTTTCAATTCTGGTCCAAATAATGTTTTACCTTTGAAAGGAATGTTAAGCAATTTTGTCTTGGAAGACACATCCGCTGACCAAGAGTTTAGCCAAAGCGCTCTGCGCGCCACGATAGCAAACCCTGAATTTTTCGCTGCTAATCTAGCTAATTGCAAAGCGGCATCTAAAACAAAAGAGTTAGCCAATTTAAGTGCTTGAACTCTGTCCATAACCTCCTCATATGAAGATTCTTTACTTAGCGACTTTTCTAGTTCCTCGAACCAGAAACACGCTGCCGTAGTGACAGGAACAATGCATGAAATTGGTTGTAGAAGGTAACCTTGCTGTACAAAAATCTTTTTAAGCAAACCCTCTAATTTTTTATCCATAGGATCTTTGAAAGCACAACTATCTTCGATAGGAATAGTAGTGCGTTTGTTTAGAGTAGAAACCGCCCCCTCGACCTTGGGGACTGTCTGCCATAAGTCCTTTCTGGGGTCGACTATAGGAAATAATTTCTTAAATATAGGGGGGGGAACAAAAGGTATGCCGGGCTTTTCCCACTCTTTATTTACTATGTCCGCCACCCGCTTGGGTATAGGAAAAGCGTCGGGGGCACCGGAACCTCTAGGAACTTGTCCATCTTACATAATTTCTCTGGAATGACCAAATTGTCACAATCATCCAGAGTAGATAACACCTCCTTAAGCAGTGCGCAGAGATGTTCTAATTTAAATTTAAATGTCACAACATCAGGTTCAGCTTGATGAGAAATTTTTCCTGAATCTGAGATTTCTCCATCAGACAAAACCTCCCTCATGGCCCCTTGAGATTGGTGTGAGGGTATGTCAGAACAGTTATCATCAGCGCCCTCTTGCTCTTCAGTGTTTAAAACAGAGCAATCGCGCTTTCTCTGATAAGTAGGCATTTTGGATAAAAGATTTGCTATGGAGTTATCCATTACAGCCGTTAATTGTTGCATGGTAATAAGTATTGGCGCACTAGATGTACTAGGGGCCTCCTGTGTGGGCAAAACTGGTGTAGACACAGTAGGGGATGATGTAGTATCATGTTTACTCCCCTCATTTGAGGAATCATCTTGGGCAATATCATTATCTGTGGCATTACTGTCCTTACTTTGTTTGGACACTATGGCACAATTATCACATAAATTTAAATGGGGAGACACATTGGCTTTCATACATATAGAACATAGCTTATCTGATGGTACAGACATGTTAAACAGGCTTAAACTTGTCAACAAAGCACAAAAAACGTTTTAAAATAAAACCGTTACTGTCTCTTTAAATTTCAAACTGAAAACACTTTATTACTGAATATGTGAAAAAGTATGAAGGAATTGTTCAAAAATTACCAAAATTTCACCACAGTGTCTTAAGGCATTAAAAGTATTGCACACCATTTCAGAGCTTTAACCCTTAAAATAACGGAACCGGAGCCGTTTTTAAATTTAACCCCTATACAGTCCCAGCTATATGCTTTGCTGAGACCCAACCAAGCCCAGAGGGGAATACAATACCAAATGACGCCTTCTAGAAGCTTTTTTAGTGATTCTTAGATCCTCACACATGCATCTGCATGCCTTGCTCTCCAAAAACAACTGCGCAGTAATGGCGCGAAAATGAGGCTCAGTCTATAACTAGAAAGGCCCCCAGACTAAAAAAGGTGTCCAACACAGTGCCTGCCGTTTTTTAAACGTTCCCCAAGATTATAATGCCAATTATTAGCTAGAATCTGCATAATATGCCCCAATAAAGCAATCGTTTTAGCCCATAAAAATGTCTACCAGTTTTTAAGCCCTTTTTTAAGCCCTTTATTCTTTTATGTTTGACTAAGAAAATGGCTTACCGGTCCCCATTAGGGGAAATGACAGCCTTCCAGCATTACATGGTCTTGTTAGAAATATGGCTAGTCATACCTTAAGCAGAAAAGTCTGTTAACTGTTTCCCCCAACTGAAGTTACTTCATCTCAACAGTCCTGTGTGGAAACAGCAATCGATTTTAGTTACTGTCTGCTAAAATCATCTTCCTCTTACAAACAGAAATCTTCATCCTTTTCTGTTTCAGAGTAAATAGTACATACCAGCACTATTTTAAAATAACAAACACTTGATAGAAGAATAAAAACTACATTTAAACACCAAAAAACTCTTAACCATCTCCGTGGAGATGTTGCCTGTGCAACGGCAAAGAGAATGTCTGGGGTGGGCGGAGCCTAGGAGGGATCATGTGACCAGCTTTGCTGGGACTCTTTGCCATTTCCTGTTGGGGAAGAGAATATCCCACAAGTAAGGATGACGCCGTGGACCGGACACACCAATGTTGGAGAAAATTTGTATATTCCACTCAAGCTGTATAAACTTTTTGTTTCACTTGTTATAACACATATAGAAAGAATTATCCTAATTTAAACCCTTGTAGGTTAGAGACAATATGAGGTATATATAATTTTTTTTTTTTGGCACTGAATTCTTTCTCCAAAGGCGTGGAACAGCAATGGGGGCGAAGTTTGCCCCCTCCTATGCCAACCTCTTTATGGGGTGGTGGGAGCTGTTCCACGTCTTTGGAGAAAGAAATCCCTTCAGGAATAAAATAAAGCATTTCTATAGGTACATTGATGACCTGTTCTTTGTATTTGAGGGAAGTGAATCTGAAGCAGATTCCTTCTGTGAGTTCATGAATCACAATGCTGATGGAATTAGATTTGTAGGAGAGAACAATGCAGAAACCATCAACTTCCTAGACTTAAAAATTTCTGCCAATATGACAGAGAATAAAATCGAAACCAGCCTTTATAGAAAGCCTACTGCAGGCAATACTCTCTTGTCATTTAAATCTTGCCATCCCAAACATGTACTTAGGGGCATCCCTAAGGGAGAGTACATTAGGGCAAGAAGAAATTGTACTAATGAAGAACAATATGAGGAAAATAGCAAGATAATCACCAATAGATTAAAACAAAGAGGCTACACTGATAATATTCTAGATGAAGCCAAAGAGAGTATAAAGGACATACCTAGAGAGCATTTCCTCAAGTATAGAAAGAAAGAGAACAAGCAATCTATGACCACTGCACCTAAATTTATAACTACCTATAGTACAGACTACTATAAAATCTGTGATATAATAAGGGAAAGTGTTCCCATTTTGTACACAGATCCTATCCTGAAGGAGATAGTGCATCAGGGAATTAACTTTATACCAAGGAGAGGCAAAACCTTAGCCAATCATCTATCACCTTCTGATATGATGAATAAAACTAATACCAACTGGCTACAAGGAAAGAAAGGCGTTTATAAATGCAGAAGAAAAGATTGTACAACCTGTGACCATGTATTTAGAGGGTGACACTTTTCATTCCAGCACAACACAAAATGATCACAAGATAAATTTTTTCATTAATTGTAATACCACTCATGTGGTTTATCTTTTGACATGCAGAATTTGCAATTGTCAGTATGTAGGCAAAACGAAGCGTCCTATCAAAGATAGGTTCTTAGAATATTTACGGTCTGGGAAAGATGAGAAATCAGACACTCCAATTTCTAGACATTTTAAAAGTCTTCATGACTCAGACATGTCAAGTTTAACCTTACAAGGAATTGATCATGTACCCCATTGGAGAAGAGGGGGCAACAGGGAAGATAAATTAAATAAACGAGAGGTCTATTGGATTTTTTCACTTAAGACAAGCAACCCTCAAGGCTTAAATATGAGGAGGGACCTTGATTTATTTACTTAAATAATTGCATTTCTTCTTTACATGTAATCACATACTGTTATAAAATATCCCCTCCCCCTTTACACATTGGATTTATATATACCTCATATTGTCTCTAACCTACAAGGGTTTAAATTAGGATAATTCTTTCTATACGTGTTATAACAAGTGAAACAAAAAGTTTATACAGCTTGAGTGGAATATACAAATTTTATAGCTGCATATAGCAGTAAATATTCCCTATATAAACACTTGGCAGTATTACTTAATTATCATGAGTGATAGGTTTATATATTTTAAACTGTTTGTCTGATTTATTTCCATATTCAGTTTTGATATATAGTGTTTATAAACTAAAGTATACAGTTCAGAGTCCATTGTTAACTATACCATTATATAAATTACACTGTGTCTTTAATCTACGGTATAAGTAAAGGTGTGTCAGATTAGCCCCATATGCAGTGAACAAGTGAGCATGCTCACGAAACATGTCTGCTTGACTATCTGACACACCTGTGTTATGTTTTTACCTGTGAGCCTGCTGGGCCTGTGTGCCCTACCATATGCTTTTAACGTTGTGCCAAAATAAACTAACAGTAACTTTTACTTTGGATTGAGTGTCTCTGTGGTGCGCCCCTTTACTGGATCACTTTATACTTGCTTTTTAAGTTGGCAGACTTAATTTGGGGCTGCATAACGGGACATTCTATGATTGCACCCACTCTCCTTTGAGCCGTCTGGAGGATTGGTTTTTCCACCCCCTGCAGTCATCGCATTGGGAGCGGTGAGTTGAGCGCTACACACACAGAACCTCTTTGTGCACTTCAATAAGTGACTGCATCCTGTCTCACACGGATGATGTACACCAGACTGGCCATAAAAGGAAGTGCAGGAAATGAGCAGCATCACACAGTATGCTCCAGAGTCAGCAAGAGATGTGAGTAAAATGGCTGCCAGCAACACATGGCAAACAAAGCAGGAAAAAACCCTGACAGAACTCTTCCTCGCTTGGTGGGGCCCCTGGTTCCACACAATGGGCATCAGGTCGGTGAACCCCCTCTGGTCCAGCTGGGGGAGGATTCCGAGGGCAATTGGACCTCACATGCCCCACTTGGTCACAACCGTAGCTCTGGATTCCTGTCTTTCAGGGTGAAAGAGCGGTGTCGAGCTGGCGGCGCTGAAGGGTACAGGTTGGTTACTGCGGTTCGAAAGAGTGCTGTAGGAGGACTGACAATTGCATGAAGTTGGGGCCAAACCAGCCGTCGGGCATCCAGGAACTGGTCTGCCAAAACTGCTGCTCGGTCTACGGTGAGAGGCTTCCGATCCCAGACCCATTCTCTCACCTCCGGTGGAGAATGATCATAGAAGTTCTCCAATAGGATGAGCTGGGATGCCTGTGCCAGGGTAGTCACTTGGCAACTCGTAAACCAATAGTCCAAGGAGCGGGTTAGCTGATGAGCCCACTCAGTAAAGGGTTGAACTTATCTCTGTCTTAGGCTCCAGAATTAAACACGATGAGCCTCCGGAGTGATGGCATACCTGGCTAGGATGCGCTCCTTCACCTGATCATAACACTGTTTGTCTTCCATGGGGATAGCCTTGAAAGTGTCCAAAGCCCTCCCCGACAGCTTCCTGATCAAGAGGATAAGCCAGTCCACCTTGTCGATATCTTGCAGCTCAAACTGGGTCTCAAATACCTGAAGGTACCAGTCAATTTTTTCCTTACCATCTTTGAAGACCCGGGAGGCCGTATGAGGAAATTTCTTTTGGTGTGAAGCAGTTCCTAGATCCACAGGTACAGCTCCCCCCAGAGCCTTCTGGACCTTCAACATTTTAAGACGATTGGTGTCGGGAATGATCTGGGTTATTACCTCCTGTAGTGGGGTGGACCCATGCAGTGCCAGCCACCACTGGATCTCCCGCTGGACTCTGTACATCTCAGTCCCCCTGGTTGATGGCTCGCTAGCATGATCACTGCCTGGCTTACTGATAGGGTCGCTCTCCATCAGCTCTGCAGTGATAGCTGCTTTCGACTTGTTGCTAGCTACTTGTCCACGAGCCTCCAGCAAGTCCTTCAGGGTACTCCTCTTAAGCCCGGAGTATTGCTACTCCATCCGAAGAGGTCCTGGTGGTGGTTTGAATGTTCCAGGTAGAAGAAAACATCCCACCGCTGCCAACCAGATGTGATGGACTCTAGATACCCCGACTAGGTATCTCAGCCAAAAAGGACCTTCTTGGACCCTGGAACCTATAGCAATAGAGCTAGAAAGTGACACTAGCAAATAGTCAACCCTAATGACCAGACAAGACTAGTATTAAGGTGAAACAAGAACTGATTTATTTTGACAAATGCACAGTATTTATACACAATTGCTATCTGATAAGAGCCTAATCCCATTAAGAGAACAATACCTCCCTCCACACAGCCTGGCACCTTCATAGACGCCATAGGAACAGAGATACCGACATAAAAGATAGTTTTTAGTTTTAGGGGTGATCCCAAAGTAACGGCGGTCATCCCAGGTTATCATTGGAGGGCCCCGGACCCCCAGATGTCACAGTCCAAAAAGTGACATGATCCGTTGCTGGGGCCCGGAGCGGCAGCCTGGTAAAGGTGCTCGGTAACAGTCCAAGGTGGAGGGTGTAAAAAACACCAGGTTCCCGAGTGAGCTCCCTCTCAGTAGTCACTCCAACCCATGACCCATCAAATGCATGACAAGTCCCCAAAAGTGCGGAGTCCTGGAGCAATGGGCTTCTGGAGCGACCTGGGTTAAAGTCCAGTGGGTATCTCTGGCGATCCCAGCTGACAAATAGTTCCATAAGAATCCAACTGAGACTCTGTGAGGCGGAAAGGGGGTAAAGCAGGGTAGCGATCGGCTCTTTCAGGGCCAAGTTTAGTCACTGCAACAACAAAAGGTGACTAGAGTAAATACAGAATAATCCCAATGGGAAAGGATCGTTCTTGCAGCCTGGTATCCATGACAGTCACAACTCCCATTGGCAGGGCAGAAGGGGGAAGGGAGAACCTGCAGCATAGCCTGCCCAGTAGTTAGATCACCGGATCACCCCTCTAGGCTGGTGTATGCCACAGAATCCTTCCACCCCCTCACTGGTCCGTGACAGGGGGTGGAGGGGGTTTATTTTTTCCTTTCTTTCTCCCTTCATCTCTCTAAGAATATGCCTTTGATAGTCAATCCAGGCATTAAATATGCCTCAGTAAATTGTCTCACCAATTGGTTTATTGCTTTTGTTTAATAAGCACTGTATATGGTTGTGTCTGTTGATATTCACTTATTGTATTTGCTATTTATTGGCTGGAATCAGTAAAAAACATAATTTATGTATGAACTTACCTGATAAATTTATTTCTTTCATATTGGCAAGAGTCCATGAGCTAGTGACGTATGGGATATACAAGCCTACCAGGAGGGGCAAAGTTTCCCAAACCTCAAAATGCCTATAAATACACCCCTCACCACACCCACAATTCAGTTTAACGAATAGCCAAGTAGTGGGCTGATAGAAAAAGGAGTAAAAAGCATCAAAAAAAGGAACTGGAAATATAATTGTCATGGATACCGGGCTGCAAGGGTTAAAACCCTACCCCCTACAACCTCACCCCTGTTGTTTCTTAGTGGTTTTGGGCTCCTCAGAGCAACCACAATCTCTGGAAGCTTTTTGTTGGCTTGTTTTTGTGTTAAGAGAAGAGCTGGTCTATGACCGGGAAAACCCTCTCAGGCTGGCCAGGCTCCTGGAACTCCGGTCAGCCACAGGACAGCAGGACACCCACTAACTTTTTTTTTTTTTTTTAAATATTTTATTTTTCCAATGCCAAGTACATAGACAGACATCTAGAATTACACAGTCATTCAGCTAGATACAGTATGATGGCATGTCTATTCAATACATTAGCATCTCAGTTTTCCAGTATTTTTCCTTGGAGATCCTTTCTCCATCCCTTTTAGGCTCCTTCTCACACCCCACCTAATTGTTATCATCATTCACTAAGTTAGATTATAACATAAATCAGTTCTTGATATGCAGGGTAACATGTTGGTATCATACCTACTGGATACTTAATCTGATTCTATCTCATTCTTCTAATATCCATCCTACCAGTTCCCCTCCCTCCTCAGAGCTTACCTTATTCCTGGACCTCCCCCCCGGGTGCCACCCCGGTTCTCTATGTGTCTGTCCCTGTACCGCCACCGATCATGGTTGCTGATTCTGGTCTTTTAGGTAAATATGTTCAATTTCCCATGTAGTTGTGCATTCAGTATGTATTCTGTGTCTTTGAATGGATAGATTATTTGTTTTTGGTTCGCTATGTCTAAAGTGGTGATGAAGGGTTCCCATTTGGTTATGAATTTTTTTGTTCTGTGTGCTATGTCTCCCTGAGTGTCCAGTTGCTCATAAATCATTTGTTTTCTCAGGGTGTCTTTGAGTTGTGTTAGGCTTGGTGATGCCTGTGACATCCAGTGCTGCAAGATGAGTTTTCTAGTGAGTAGAATTACATTGTTTATGAATCTTGTGTATCTCGGTATCTTCGTTTGATGGTTTAGAAATATCACTGACTCGTTTGATAAGTGAATTTTTTCCCCTGTGCATGTTTCCACCCACCTCTGCACCATGCCCCAGAATTTCGTTAGTTTCGGGCAGTTCCATATCATGTGAGTAATGTTTGGGTTAGGGTTGGAACATTTCGGGCACAGCCCTGATGTATCACTCTTCCACTTGTGGAATATTTTGGGGGTTATGTATGCATTGTGGACTAGTTTGGTGTGGGATTCTCTTATGTCATTTGAGAGCGATGCCTCCCTCACCTCGACAAAACTCTGCACTACACATGTATCTGTGATGTCATGTCCCACCAGGTTCCCCCAGGCAGTTTGTAAATGTGCGATATTGGCTTTGTGTACTTTTGATTGGAGCGTGTTGTAGGTATGCGAGATGGAGGTCACCCCTCCCTTTGTCAACCTTAAGAGTTTATAAATGTCACAGTCTATTTCCATCATATTACCGGCTTTCAGTAGACCTTGCGCGTAGTGTTTTACCTGTAGGTAGGCAAAGTGGTGGGAGTTTGGTATGCCATAGTCATTCTGCAGTTCTATAAATGGTCTGACTGTGGACCCGTTACCTGATAAGACATGTTTTAGGGTTGTTACCCCCCATTTCTCCCATTGTTTGAATGGTTTAGTGGTAAATCCTGCGGGGAAATCTGGGTTACCCCCCAGGGGCAAGTAAACTGTACTGCCATGTGAGACTCCGAGAGTCCCACATAACTTCCAGCAAGCCTTTATTGGATTACTAAAAAGGCCCGCCCCCCTGATAATGGGCTCTACCTGTGCCCTGTTCATGTGTGGGAGCATTTTAAGCGACCATGGTTTGATAAATGCTGTCTCCAGCGACTTGTTAGTAAATTGTCCCCCATCCACTAGCCAATCCATCACATATTTTGAAAGGGTTGCCCAGTTGTAATATTCTATGTTGGGGAGTCCTAGCCCCCCCTGCTCTGGTTGACATGTTAGCTTTTGGTAACTGATTCTAGGTTTTTTCCCCCTCCAAATGAAATTTAAAATGTCCCTATTTAGTGCCTTGAGATCTTGCTTATGAAGTAGCTCTGGCAGCATTTGTAGGGTGTAGAGAAGTTTGGGGAACAGGGTCATCTTTATCAGCCCTATCCTTCCTGTCAGGGTCAGTGGCAATGGCGTCCAATTCAGGAGCATTTGTTTGAGGTTCTGCAATAATGGTTTGAAATTTATTGTATACCATTGAGTGGGATCTTTTGTTAGTTTAATGCCTAGATATTTAAACGTGTTTGTGATTACTTTAAAGTTATCTTCCAATGGTGTGTTAGGGTCCCTATTTAGTAGCCATAATAGCTCTGATTTGTCCTTGTTTATCCGGTATCCTGATATGTCACTAAACTCAGCTATCGTCGTCAATAATTTAGGTATGTTCTCTCTGGGGTTTTCTGTGTACAGCACCATGTTGTCAGCGAAGAGCGATAGGTGTATGGTGTCTCTGCCTATGGTCAATCCCTCTGCTTCCTTCCTAATCTTAATCGCCAGTGGTTCAAGCGCCAGGTCAAACAGAAGTGGTGAGAGCGGGCACCCCTGCCGTGTTCCCCTTCTAAGGGGAAATACTTTTGATGGTGACCCATTTATCAAAATCGCCGCCTGGGGGGTACTGTAAATGGTCTCGATAGCTCTCATGTAGGATCCCTTCAGTCCGAATTTTTTAAGGGTGGTAAATAAATGGTCCCATAGTATCTTATCGAAAGCTTTTTCTGCGTCTACTAGAATCAAACATGCCTCCCCCGCGCTCTTCTGCCTGTTTCCTCCCTCCTGCTCCCAAAAATGTGATAATACCAGTTGTAGTTTTCTCATGTTTTTTACTGCTGACCTCCCTTTTACAAACCCAGTTTGATCTTCATGAATTAGGAGGGGAAGGACTTCTGCTAATCTATTGGCCAGTATTTTCGTGAATAATTTGTAGTCAGAGTTTAGCAGGGAGATTGGCCTATAGGATGCCGTTAATAATGGGTCTCTGTCAGGTTTGGGAAGGACCGTAATGTTTGCCTCTGCAAATCTGTTGGATAAATTTGTTTTCCCTTCTAGAATTGCATTAAATAGTAGGGCTAGGGTGTCTGCAGTTTCTGTACTGAGCATTTTATAGAATTCTCCAGGAAGGCCATCAGGCCCCGGGGATTTCTCTAGAGGGAGTGAATCGATGGCCTTGGTGATTTCTAATGGTTGGATTGGGGCATTGAGTTTTTGTACGTGGTCTTCGCTTAGCTGTGGCAGTGTCAAGTCTCTCCAGAATTGTTCTTTCTTTCCTGGGTCAATGTCTTGTGAGTCATATAAGTTCGAGTAGTATGAGGTGAATGCTTGTTGTATTTCTGAGTCTTGGGTGAGTATGTTGTCTTTGTCCTTAATACCTAAGATGTTGTTAGGTTTCCTATCTAACCTAGTGAGTCTTGCTAATAGTTTCCCAGTACGGTTTCCATACCTATAGAATTTGGCCTGTGAGCGGTTTTGAGCGGAAATCGTGGTTTGGATGAGGTAGGTGTCTCTAAGGTCTTTGGTCTTTCTATATTTGAGTCTGTTCTGTGTGGTGGGATTACGCAAGTATTTGTTTCTGGCATTAAGTAATTGCCGCAGAAGGAGTTCCCCTCTCGCTCTACATTTTTTCCTAACTTTGGCTGCATATGCTGTCACCACCCCCCTCAGGACTGCTTTTGCCGTTTCCCAGAAAAGTGAAATATTATTCACATGTTCGGCGTTGAGGTCCCTATACACCAGCCACTCTCCTATTAGGTGCCTGCGCAAGTTAAGATCATGGTATAGATGTGTCGGGAATTTCCATCTATGTCCTCGTTTGTGTGAAATATCAGTGTCTATTTGCAAGGAGACTGGTGCATGGTCTGAGATTGTTATAGGATCAATTTTAGTATCTGTTATACGGGAGCAAAAAGATTTGGTGATTAGAAAATAGTCTATACGTGATAGGGTAGTTTTTGCTGGGTGTAGGCAAGTGTAGTCTCGCGCTTCTGGGTTTCTATCTCTCCAGACGTCTGACAGTGACAAGGAACCCTTGAAGTTATGTAGGATACGTGTTTCCCTCTTAGATCCTTTGTATTCTATTCGGTGTTGTGATGTGAAGTTTGGGTTTCGGAACCTATCTGCTGGCGTTTGTGGGGCAATATTGAAGTCTCCCCCTACCACCAATGGAAGGTCTGCAAACTGTATAAGCTTGGTCTGTAACTGTGTGAGAAAAGTTTTCTTTTCAGTATGTGGACCATACACCCCACAGATAACCATTCGAAGTTCCCCTATTGTCATGTTTACCATTACAAATCTGCCTTCAGTATCAACTAGAGATTGCGAGATAGTGTAGTCTAGACCTCTGCGGAAGAGGATCGCCACTCCCCTGGCCCTTTTTTTTTCGTAAGTTGTGTGTAGCACCTCCCCCACCCAGCCCTGTCTGAGTTTTTGATGTTCTTTCTGCGAGAGGTGAGTTTCTTCAAGTATTGCTATGTCTGTCTTTAAGGTGTTCAAATGTCTGAGTATAGCCTTTCTCTTAATTGGGGATGTAATCCCACCCACATTCCATGTGGTCAGTCTCATTTTATATGTTCGTGTATATTTATTTATGGTGTTTTATCTTCGTGGGTGAATCTTATGCTTGTGTAGTGTTGCAGATTGATTTCAGAGTATACGTAAAGATGTGGTACTCACCGTTACTGTGCTTATTACCGATAATTCTACCCTCCCCTCCAAGGTGGCACCCAGAGGCAGGCCCGGTCAGCTCTTTTCCTAGTACAGATAGTTAGTACACAAAATTAAGTGACACAAATGCGGTAAACAGTGCATACATTTAGAACTAAATGAACAATAACCTCCCCTCTTAACAAACCCAACAGTTCAACAATGGACTAACTTTCCTGTCCAACAATAAAGTGGGTCCCCCCCCCTCACTTTGCAAGGATACATTTCTTCATTGCAATAATGTTGCTTATCCGTTAATGATCATTTTCTATCGACCAGGCAAAGAACCCAGTCCTAAGCATCAGAGTCATCTTCATTTTCATTTGCCCCTTGCCCCCTCTCCCCCTCTTTTTGCAGGTGGAGCTTGAGCAAGTTAGGCGAGTCAAAAAACAGTGGTCCTCTCGAGGTTTGTAATCTCAATCTTGCCGGAAACAGTAAGGCTGCTGTTCTGCCCTGTTCTAACAGTTGCTTACAGTATGGTGAAAATTCTCGCCTCCTGGCAGCCACTGCCGCAGAGTAATCTTGGAAGAGGTATAGTCTTTTTCCATTGTATTCGAGAGTGGGAGCTTTCCTATAAGCTTGTAGAATTGAGATTTTGTCCTTAAAGTTGAGATATTTCACCATGACTTGGCGTGATGGTTGGTTATTTTCCTTGTGTTTGCTCTGGTCTCCCACTCTGTGCGCTCTTTCCACTGTGCAAGGGAGATAGTCTTTAGAGATATTAAGGAGTCCCGGCAAGGTGTTTTCTGCAAACTCCACCAATTGGGAGCCTGGGACTGACTCAGGGATGCCCACTATCCTTAGGTTGTTCCGTCGCGACCTATTTTCCAGGTCGTCAATCTTTGCCCACAGCCGTTCGTTCTGTTGTTGTAAGGTATGGACTTGGGATTCAGTTTCTCTGTGACGGGTCTCCCCTTCTGCCACCTGCTGTTCCACCCGTGTCAATCTGCCATTAAAGGATTTAACTTCGGCTGTAAGAGAATCCATACCTGTTTGGAGTTGGTCTATCTTGGGTAGGAACAACGCTGAGATTTGTGAGACAATTGGGTGGGCATCCATGAGACTATTGGATCCAGCATCTTCCGCAGGCCCTGGAGCTTGGTGACTCTCCACCTGGTGCTTTCTTTTATCAGCGTTCTTTAGCCTGTTTGTCATTGTGTCCGTTTTCTTGGAGTATGAGTCGTAATACTTTTGCATACAGCGTTGAGAGTTCCACAGTTGTTGCTTCAACTGTACACATATATGGTGTTATGTATTTTATAAGGATAATGGACCGCTAGAAACAGGTCTGGGTGTCTCAGGTCTTTTAGAGGATCTTGCAATGTTCAGTAAACATAAAGGAAGGGTGAGCGGGGGGGCGTGAGCCCATTCAGATTAGCCCTGCATTGTGGTGGGGTGCGTTATCACAGCTTTTTATATCAAATAAATGAATGAGAATGTCAGTGATGTCTTTGAGGGTGACCCTCTCTATGGGATCTGGCGAGAAGTAACTCTCAGCTGCTTATGTGGTTCTGTCTAGCGCAGCCTGTATGTTGCGCCTGTGTATACTCGACTTCCACAGAGAAAAAAAATTAGTGATCAGAGAGTTAGGCTTGATCTTGTAATCCCTCAGCCGAGGTATATGTGGAATATCTGTATAGGACTCTCCTGCCGTCTTCTGTGATATGTCTCTGCAGGTCCTGTCTTACACCTCCCCTGCTATATTGCTCAGCAAATTAGCAATCAACTATTATGCTTGACATGTGGCTGATGGGTTTGCTTATAGTCCTTTGTCTTGCTGTGTTTTATTTGGGATTGTGTTGAATATTTCTTTGTTGTTTACCACCAGTGGGTGAGGCTGTTTGCTGCAGTAATAAAATAATAAAGTCCCAGCACAGCACAGGCCCTGGCCTACCGCTTGATATGCAGCAATAGCGTTTATAACTCTCAAATCCTATTACAATCTGGGGCCTTTCTCCCTTGTCTGTGTAAGTTTTGTGTTTGGCGTTTAGCTTCTCAGGCTTCTTATGGTGTGTGTCTCTGCGGGGGCTAGCACTATGTAATATTGTGTGCGTCACTTCACCTTCCCCTCAGCTATGTCAAGATGGCGTTTTGCCGCCAAAGCTCCACTCACCCCCTCACCCGGTCTTTTCTCCTTCCTTCTGCTTGGGGCACCTCGCTTGGAGCTCTAGATCTTGAAGGAGCCCTCCGGTACAATTCTGGGCTATTGTTATGCCCTGTCTTTCAGCCGCCCTTATTGCAGCCACTCTCCTCTGCCTTCCTCTCTAGTTGCGCTTCGCGGCGGGGGAGTCGGGTGTTAGACTCCTTACCGTAGTGCTCCGGACAGGGGTATTTATTCCCTGCCAAGGAATATGGCTAGTTATGGGCCTTTTCTAGTGTTTCCAGCTCAAAGTAGGGGCCAAGGGTCCGGAGCTCCTTTCCCCTGCTTCCACTCTCAGCGCCCGCCCACCGGAAGTCAGTACACCCACTAACTTTACCCCTGGTCGCTCCAGCAGCCCTTTGCCCCAGAGCTCCATTATTTTAGGGCTTGGTAGTCCCTAGGGTGGACAAGAGCTGGGGGAATTATCGGAGGGGAGCTCCTTTGGGAACCGGGGGTTTTGGACACCCCTAACCCCATAACTTCAATGGACTGTAACTCCAGTCCACAGTAACGAATCAAGCTTTAAAATGACACCCTGGAAGTGCCACCGCTCCACCGGGATCACCAAAAAACCGCCACCCCTGTGTCCTGGGACTGTGGCTGCTATGGCGGTGCCGGTCCGTCTGGAGGGGTGGGAATGGTGGGAAAATTGTGGGATTGTCCAGGGTCTTATCAAGATTAGCTGTGTGTATAAAAGGAGTGTGTGTTTTCAATAAAATCAGTTCTTGTTTCACCTGAATGCTAGTCTGTCTAGTTATATGCGTGGGCTCCAGCTAAAATCACTTTCCTGGGCTACATATCAGCCTGTCCCATGCAGAGGAAGGACCCTCAGACAGAGCTACCCAGTCGGGGTAGCTGGAGTCTGCCACAGGGTGGGACCCTGAAAACTGGTGCTGACAGGCATCAGGGGTGACTACAGGCTGTGGTCACTAGCCAGCTACATAGCTGCAGTCAGCAGGGAGGAAGTAGGACCCGTTTTGCGGAGCTACCCAGTTGGGGTAGTCGGGGTATCCGTCACAATAATTGTGCTTTATAAAAAAAAAACATAACCACCATAAAAAGGGTGGGTCTCATGGACTCTTGCCAATATGAAAGAAATTAATTTATCAGATAAGTTCTTACATAAATTATGTTTTCTTTCATGTAATTGGCAAGAGTCCATGAGCTAGTTACATATGGGATATTAATACCCAAGATGTGGAACTCCACAGAAGAGTCACTAGAGAGGGGAGGATGAAAATAAAAACAGCAAGTTTCCGCTGAAAAAATTAAATCCACATCCAAAAAAATAAGTTTTTCTCATAATTGAAAAGAAAAAACTTAAAACATAAGCAGAGGAATCAAACTGAAACAGCTGCTTGAAGAACCTTTCTACCAAAAACTGCTTCTGAAGAGGCAAATTCATCAAAACGGTAGAATTTAGTAAATGTATGCAAAGAAGACCAAGTTGCGGCTTTGCAAATCTGATCAACTGAAGCTTCATTCTTAAAAGCTTACAAAGTGGAAACTGATCTAGTAGAATGAGCTGTGAGGAGGGGCCTGACCCAACTCCAAATAAGCCTGATGAATCAAAAGCTTTAACCAGGATGCCAAGTAAATGGCAGAAGCTTTCTGACCTTTCCTAGGCCCCGAAAAGACAACAAATAGACTAGAAGTCTTCCTGAAATGTTTAGTAGCTTCAACATAATATTTCAAAGCTCTTACAACATCCAGAGAATGTAAGGATCTCTCCAAAGAATTCTTAGGATTAGGACACAAAGAGGGAACAACAATTTCCCTATTAATGTTGTTAGAATTCACAACTTTAGGTACAAATTTAAATGAAGTCCGCAAAACTGCCTTATCCTGATGGAAAATCATAAAAGGAGACTTACAAAAAAGAGCAGATAATTCGGAAACTCTTCTAGCAGAAGCGATAGCCAAAAGGATCAACACTTTCCAAAAAGTAGTTTAATATCCAAATAATGCATAGGCTCAAAAGGAGGAGCCTGTAAAGCCTTCAAAACCAAATTAAGACTCCAAGGAGGAGAGATTGATTTAATGACAGGCTTGATATGGACCAAAGCCTGCACAAAACAATGAATATCAGGAAGCTTAGCAATCTTTCTGTGAAATAAAACAGAAAGAGCAGTGATTTGTCCCTTCAAGGAACTTGCAGACAAACCCTTATCCAAACCATCCTGAAGAAACTGTAAAATTCTAGGAATTCTAAAAGAATGCCAGGAGAATTTATGAGAAGAACACCATGAAATATAAGTCTTCCAAACTCGATAATAAATCTTCCTAGAAACAGATTTACGAGCCTGTAACATAGTATTAATCACTGAGTCAGAGAAACCTCTATGACTAAGTACTAAGCGTTAAATTTCCATACCTTCAAATTTAACAATTTGAGATCCTGATGGAAAAACGGTCCTTGAGACAGAAGGTCTGGTCTTAAAGGAAGTGGCCAAGGTTGGCAAATGGACATCCGGACAAGATCCGCATACCAGAACCTGGGGCTACCAGAAACACAAGCGATTGTTCCATGGTGATCTTGGAGATCACTCTTGGAAGAAGAACTAGAGGCGGGAAGATATAAACAGGTTGGTAAAACCAAGGAACTGCTAACGCATCCACTGACTCCGCCTGAGGATCCCTGGATCTGGACAAGTACCTGGGAAGTTTCTTGTTTTGATAGGAAGCCATCAGATCTATTTTCAGAAGACCCGACATCTGAACAGTCTGAAAAAACACATCTGGATGGAGAGACCACTCCCCCGGATGTAAAGTCTGACGGCTGAGATAATCCGCTTCCCAATTGTCTACACCTGGGATATGTACTGCAGAAATGAGACAAGAGCTGGATTCCGGAAGGAAAAGAACGTGCAACAGCACTACACTAAGGTTAGGGAGTTGCTTAAATATAAGGAGAAATAGTCTATGCATAAGCACTCAAGCTCAGGATAACCTAACTTAGAAAAATTGTCAACATAG
This sequence comes from Bombina bombina, assembly GCF_027579735.1. NCBI lineage: Eukaryota > Metazoa > Chordata > Amphibia > Anura > Bombinatoridae > Bombina > Bombina bombina. Next base: position 2,429,556 of record NW_026511871.1, on the reverse strand, counting down.
AAGTTGGGCAAAAGTATGCATCTATATAGCACTTCACTCTCCCTTAATTGATTTTTGGAAACGTCAGAATCGAAGGATATAGTGAGGTGATGTGTTTAAAATTTAACCTTTATTGGTTTATATTAAAATTGCAAAACAAACACAACAAAACATTTAAAAAATACAATAAAATTTGGACCAGTAGAAAATTCACTCAGCTACCCCACCAAAAATAATAGGGGGAGATATACACGTCCTAAGATAGATTTGAGATAAAGTTACCATATGATATTGGCACTAATTCCACGAATATATTTCATAAGTATAATGAACCATCCATATAAATCTCATGAGGTCCTGCAAAGAGTGATATATAAGGGAATAGTGCAGGAGATATAGCTATATCAGCTCCTAATATAGGATACTAAAATACCCGTCTATAATGTAGGTATGAGTGTACTTATAAGTAGTAGAGACAAAGTCTTTTTATCAATAATATAGATAGATCTGAAATATTTATTGTCTCACGCTCTGTGTGTACAAGGCAATAATTATAGTCCTGTGTTTCTTGTCACAGGCTCATATTGTCTGTTGCTGGATACCTATCTAGGCAACTGAAGTAATAATAAAAATAATATGTTACACACTTGTTATATAGGGGTAATGTAATCTTTAAGGTATAAGGTCCCACACCTAGATTGACCGCCACGTCTTTTATCAGTGGCTCTTGATGTCACAGAGGAAGTATATAGTATCTATGAGTAATGTGGAACTGGATAGAATGATTTGGCCAGAATAAAGAACTTATATTGGTCTGCACACCTGGTTGCCAAATTGGCAGGATAGTATCAACATATGATAATAAAAAAATTTTAGTACACGTTAGATATATTTGTGTCTTAATCAATTTATCTAATGATAAGGTATATGATGAGCTTCTACAATTGCAGCTCCTCGTGTGAATTCCGATACATTAACAATTAGTAGTTGAGAGAGAGTACTGTTTAGCAGCGTATTGTATTATACAAGGTCATTTGCATTGATCTGCTGCAGTACTGATTAGATATATACTGTTACAGTTACTCCCATGGATTGTTACAATCAGTGTTTGCTACTAATAGATATAGTTGCAGGAGGTTAGGTACGTATATGAAGGTAGCTAGCCCTTATCTATAGTCTGCTAAATGTTAGTGTTCAAACACTGCCCTAGGTGCTTGGATCCCCAGGATTGTGCAGATAATAGGGTTTATATTAAATAGGTGCCGAATTGGCCGGATTGTGTTGGCATATGGTAATCAGATTATGTGTACACGTTGGATAAACTTGTATCCTAGTGAATTTTAACTAAAGGTAAGGTATATAATATACTCCCACAATTATAGCTCCTAGTGTAAATTCAGGTATATTAACAGTTAATTGTTGCGAGAGAGTACTGTTTTGTAGCGTATTATATTATACAAAATAACCTGCATTGGTTTGCTGCAGTACTGATTTAATAAACGTGGTTATATTATTTTTATTATTACTCCAGTTCCCTAGATAGGTATCCAGCAACAGACAATATGAGCCTGTGACAAGAAACACAGGACTATAATTATTGCCTTGTACACACAGAGCGTGAGACAATAAATATTTCAGATCTATCTATATTATTGATAAACTACTACTTATAAGTACTTATAAGTACACTCATACCTACATTATAGACGGGTATTTTAGTATCCTATATTAGGAGCTGATATAGCTATATCTCCTGCACTATTCCCTGATATATAACTCTTTGCAGGACCTCATGAGATTTATATGGATGGTTCATTATACTTATGAAATATATTCGTGGAATTAGTGCCAATATCATATGGTAACTTTATCTCAAATCTATCTTAGGACGAGTATATCTCCCCCTATTATTTTTGGTGGGGTAGCTGAGTGAATTTTCTACTGGTCCAAATTTTATTGTATTTTTTAAATGTTTTGTTGTGTTTGTTTTGCAATTTTAATATAAACCAATAAAGGTTAAATTTTAAACACATCACCTCACTATATCCTTCGATTCTGACGTTTCCAAAAATTAATTAAGGGAGAGTGAAGTGCTATATAGATGCATACTTTTGCCCAACTTCTATGTTGACAATTTTTCTAAGAGCTGGATTCCGCCCAAGAAAGTATCCGAGATACTTCTTTCATAGCAAGGGGACTGTGAGTCCCACCCTGATGATTGACATATGCCACAGTTGTGATATTGTCTGTCTGAAAACAAATGAATGGTTCTCTCTTCAAAAGAGGCCAAACCTGAAGAGCCCTGAAAATAGCACGGAGTTCTAAAATATTGATTGGTAACCTCGCCTCTTGAGGTTTCCAAACCTCTTGTGCTGTCAGAGATCCCCAGATAGCTCCCCAACCTGAAAGACTTGCATCTGTTGTGATTACAGTCCAGGTTGGACGGCCCCTTGAACTATACAATGGTGGTCTAACCACCAAGTCAGAGAGAGTCAAACAACATAATTTATGTAAGAACTTACCTGATAAATTCATTTCTTTCATATTAGCAAGAGTCCATGAGCTAGTGACATATGGGATATACATTCCTACCCGGAGGGGCAAAGTTTCCCAAACCTCAAAATGCCTATAAATACACCCCTCACCACACCCACAATTCAGTTTAACGAATAGCCAAGAAGTGGGGTGATAAAAAAGTGCGAAAGCATATAAAATAAGGAATTGGAATAATTGTGCTTTATACAAAATCATAACCACCACAAAAAAAGGGCGGGCCTCATGGACTCTTGCTAATATGAAAGAAATGAATTTATCAGGTAAGTTCTTACATAAATTATGTTTTCTTTCATGTAATTAGCAAGAGTCCATGAGCTAGTGACGTATGGGATAATGATTACCCAAGATGTGGATCTTTCCACACAAGAGTCACTAGAGAGGGAGGGATAAAATAAAGACAGCCAATTCCTGCTGAAAATAATCCACACCCAAAATAAAGTTTAATGAAAAACATAAGCAGAAGATTCAAACTGAAAACGCTGCCTGAAGTACTTTTCTACCAAAAACTGCTTCAGAAGAAGAAAATACATCAAAATGGTAGAATTTAGTAAAAGTATGCAAAGAGGACCAAGTTGCTGCTTTGCAAATCTGATCAACCGAAGCTTCATTCCTAAACGCCCAGGAAGTAGAAACTGACCTAGTAGAATGAGCTGTAATCATCTGAGGCGGAGTTTTACCCGACTCAACATAGGCAAGATGAATTAAAGATTTCAACCAAGATGCCAAAGAAATGGCAGAAGCTTTCTGGCCTTTTCTAGCACCGGAAAAAATAACAAATAGACTAGAAGTCTTTCAGAAAGACTTAGTAGCTTCAACATAATATTTCAAAGCTCTAACAACATCCAAAGAATGCAACGATTTCTCCTTAGAATTCTTAGGATTAGGACATAATGAAGGAACCACAATTTCTCTACTAATGTTGTTGGAATTCACAACTTTAGGTAAAAATTCAAAAGAAGTCCGCAACATCGCCTTATCCTGATGAAAAATCAGAAAAGGAGACTCACAAGAAAGAGCAGATAATTCAGAAACTCTTCTGGCAGAAGAGATGGCCAAAAGGAACAAAACTTTCCAAGAAAGTAATTTAATGTCCAATGAATGCATAGGTTCAAACGGAGGAGCTTGAAGAGCTCCCAGAACCAAATTCAAACTCCAAGGAGGAGAAATTGACTTAATGACAGGTTTTATACGAACCAAAGCTTGTACAAAACAATGAATATCAGGAAGAATAGCAATCTTTCTGTGAAAAAGAACAGAAAGAGCAGAGATTTGACCTTTCAAGGAACTTGCGGACAAACCCTTATCTAAACCATCCTGAAGAAACTGTAAAATTCTCGGTATTCTAAAAGAATGCCAAGAAAAATGATGAGAAAGACACCAAGAAATATAAGTCTTCCAGACTCTATAATATATCTCTCTAGATACAGATTTACGAGCCTGTAACATAGTATTAATCACAGAGTCAGAGAAACCTCTTTGACCAAGAATCAAGCGTTCAATCTCCATACCTTTAAATTTAAGGATTTCAGATCCTGATGGAAAAAAGGACCTTGTGACAGAAGGTCTGGTCTTAACGGAAGAGTCCACGGTTGGCAAGAGGCCATCCGGACAAGATCCGCATACCAAAACCTGTGAGGCCATGCCGGAGCTACCAGCAGAACAAACGAGCATTCCTTCAGAATCTTGGAGATTACTCTTGGAAGAATAACTAGAGGCGGAAAGATATAAGCAGGATGATACTTCCAAGGAAGTGATAATGCATCCACTGCCTCCGCCTGAGGATCCCGGGATCTGGACAGATACCTGGGAAGTTTCTTGTTTAGATGAGACGCCATCAGATCTATTGCTGGAAGTTCCCACATTTGAACAATCTGAAGAAATACCTCTGGGTGAAGAGACCATTCGCCCGGATGCAACGTTTGGCGACTGAGATAATCCGCTTCCCAATTGTCTATACCTGGGATATGAACCGCAGAGATTAGACAGGAGCTGGATTCCGCCCAAACCAAAATTCGAGATACTTCTTTCATAGCCAGAGGACTGTGAGTCCCTCCTTGATGATTGATGTATGCCACAGTTGTGACATTGTCTGTCTGAAAACAAATGAACGATTCTCTCTTCAGAAGAGGCCAAAACTGAAGAGCTCTGAAAATTGCACGGAGTTCCAAAATATTGATCGGTAATCTCACCTCCTGAGATTCCCAAACTCCTTGTGCCATCAGAGATCCCCACACAGCTCCCCAACCTGTGAGACTTGCATCTGTTGAAATTACAGTCCAGGTCGGAAGCACAAAAGAAGCCCCCTGAATTAAACGATGGTGATCTGTCCACCACGTTAGAGAGTGTCGAACAATCGGTTTTAAAGATATTAATTGAGATATCTTTGTGTAATCCTTGCACCATTGATTCAGCATACAGAGCTGAAGAGGTCGCATGTGAAAACGAGCAAAGGGGATTGCGTCCGATGCAGCAGTCATAAGACCTAGAATTTCCATGCATAAGGCTACCGAAGGGAATGATTGTGACTGAAGGTTTCGACAAGCTGAAATCAATTTTAGACGTCTCTTGTCTGTTAAAGACAGAGTCATGGACACTGAATCTATCTGGAAACCCAGAAAAGTTACCCTTGACTGAGGAATCAATGAACTTTTTGGTAAATTGATCCTCCAACCATGATCTTGAAGAAACAACACAAGTCGATTCGTATGAGATTCTGCTAAATGTAAAGACTGAGCAAGTACCAAGATATCGTCCAAATAAGGAAATACCACAATACCCTGTTCTCTGATTACAGACAGAAGGGCACCGAGAACCTTTGTAAAAATTCTTGGAGCTGTAGCTAGGCCAAACGGCAGAGCCACAAACTGGTAATGCTTGTCCAGAAAAGAGAATCTCAGGAACTGATAATGATCTGGATGAATCGGAATATGCAGATATGCATCCTGTAAATCTATTGTGGACATATAATGCCCTTGCTGAACAAAAGGCAAGATAGTCCTTACAGTTACCATCTTGAACGTTGGTATCCTTACATAATGATTCAATATTTTTAGATCCAGAACTGGTCTGAAGGAACTCTCCTTCTTTGGTACAATGAAGAGATTTGAATAAAACCCCATTCCCTGTTCCGGAACTGGAACTGGCATAATTACTCCAGCCAACTCTAGATCTGAAACACAATTCAGAAATGCTTGAGCTTTCACTGGATTTACTGGGAAAGAAAAAATCTCTTTGCAGAAGGTCTCATCTTGAAACCAATTCTGTACCCTTCTGAAACAATGTTCTGAATCCAAAGATTGTGAACAGAATTGATCCAAATTTCTTTGAAAAAACGTAACCTGCCCCCTACCAGCTGAGCTGGAATGAGGGCCGCACCTTCATGTGGACTTAGAAGCAGGCTTTGCCTTTCTAGCAGGCTTGGATTTATTCCAGACCGGAGATGGTTTCCAAACTGAAACTGCTCCTGAGGATGAAGGATTAGGCTTTTGTTCTTTGTTGAAACGAAAGGAACGAAAACGATTATTAGCCCTGTTTTTACCCTTAGATTTTTTATCCTGTGGTAAAAAAGTTCCTTTCCCACCAGTAACAGTTGAGATAATAGAATCCAACTGAGAACCAAATAATTTGTTACCCTGGAAAGAAATGAAAAGTAGAGTTGATTTAGAAGCCATATCAGCATTCCAAGTCTTAAGCCATAAAGCTCTTCTAGCTAAAAATAGCTAGAGACATAAACCTGACATCAACTCTGATAATATCAAAAATGGCATCACAGATAAAATTATTAGCATGCTGAAGAAGAATAATAATATCATGAGAATCATGATTTGTTACTTGTTGCGCTAAAGTTTCCAACCAAAAAGTTGAAGCTGCAGCAACATCAGCCAATGATATAGCAGGTCTAAGAAGATTACCTGAACACAGATAAGCTTTTATTAGAAAGGATTCAATTTTCCTATCTAAAGGATCCTTAAACGAAGTACCATCTGACGTAGGAATAGTAGTACGTTTAGCAAGGGTAGAAATAGCCCCATCAACTTTAGGGATTTTGTCCCAAAATTCTAATCTGTCAGACGGCACAGGATATAATTGCTTAAAACGTTTAGAAGGAGTAAATGAATTACCCAATTTATCCCATTCTTTGGAAATTACTGCAGAATAGCATTAGGAACAGGAAAAACTTCTGGAATAACCTCAGGAGATTTAAATACCTTATCTAAACGTTTAGAATTAGTATCAAGAGGACCAGAATCCTCTATTTCTAAAGCAATTAGTACTTCTTTAAGTAAAGAACGAATAAATTGAAGATTTATCAGCATCAATCTCTGAGACAGAATCCTCTGAACCAGAAGAGTCATCAGAATCAGAATGATGATGTTCATTTAAAAATTCATCTGTAGGGAGAGAAGTTTTAAAATATTTTTTACGTTTACTAGAAGGAGAAATAACAGACATAGCCTTCTTTATGGATTCAGAAACAAAATCTCTTATGTTATCAGGAACATTCTGCACCTTAGATGTTGAAGGAACTGCAACAGGCAATGGTACTTTACTAAAGGAAATATTATCTGCATTAACAAGTTTGTCATGACAATTAATACAAACAACAGCCGGAGGAATAGCTACCAAAAGTTTACAGCAGATACACTTAGCTTTGGTAGATCCAGCACTAGACAGCGATTTTCCTGTAGTATCTTCTGACTCAGATGTAACGTGAGACATCTTGCAATATGTAAGAGAAAAAACAACATATAAAGCAAAATTGATCAAATTCCTTAAATGACAGTTTCAGGAATGGGAAAAAATGCCAAAGAACAAGCTTCTAGCAACCAGAAGCAATGAAAAAATGAGACTGAAATAATGTGGAGACAAAAGCGACGCCCATATTTTTTAGCGCCAAATCAGACGCCCACATTATTTGGCGCCTAAATGCTTTTGGCGCCAAAAATGACGCCACATCCGGAACGCCGACATTTTTGGCGCAAAATAACGTCAAAAAATGACGCCGGAAACGGAAAAGAATTTTTTGCGCCCAAAAAGTCCGCGCCAAGAATGACGCAATAAAATGAAGCATTTTCAGCCCCCGCGAGCCTAACAGCCCACAGGGAAAAAAGAGTCAAATTTTTGAAGGTAAGAAAAAAATGATTAATTCAAGTGCATTATCCCAAATATGAAACTGACTGTCTGAAAAATAAGGAATGTTGAACATTCTGAGTCAAGGCAAACAAATGTTTGAATACATATATTTAGAACTTTATAAACAAAGTGCCCAACCATAGCTTAGAGTGTCACAGAAAATAAGATTTACTTACCCCAGGACACTCATCTACATGTTTGTAGAAAGCCAAACCAGTACTGAAACGAGAATCAGCAGAGGTAATGGTATATATAAGAGTATATCGTCGATCTGAAAAGGGAGGTAAGAGATGAATCTCTACGACCGATAACAGAGAACCTATGAAATAGACCCCGTAGAAGGAGATCACTGCATTCAAATAGGCAATACTCTCCTCACATCCCTCTGACATTCACTGCACGCTGAGAGGAAAAACGGGCTCCAACCTGCTGCGGAGCGCATATCAACGTAGAATCTAGCACAAACTTACTTCACCACCTCCATTGGAGGCAAAGTTTGTAAAACTGAATTGTGGGTGTGGTGAGGGGTGTATTTATAGGCATTTTGAGGTTTGGGAAACTTTGCCCCTCCTGGTAGGAATGTATATCCCATACGTCACTAGCTCATGGACTCTTGCTAATTACATGAAAGAAATTGGGATTTAAGGATATTAACTGTGATATCTTTGTATAATCCCTGCACCATTGTTTCAGCATCCAAAGCTGGAGAGGTCTCATATGAAAATGAGCAAAGGGGATCGCTTCCGATGCTGCAGTCATGAGACCTAAAACTTCCATGCACATAGCCACTGAAGGGAATGAATGAGACTGAAGGTTCCGACAAGCTGAAACCAATTTTATTAGTCTCTTGTCTGTTAGAGACTGAGTCATGGACACTGAATCTAGCTGGAAACCTAAAAAGGTGACCCTTGTCTGAGGAATCAAGGAACTTTTTGGTAAATTGATCCTCCAACCATGTCTTTGAAGAAACAACACTAATTGATTTGTGTGAGATTCGGCAGAATGTAAAGACTGAGCTAGTACCAAGATATCGTCCAAATAAGGAAACACTGCAATACCCTGTTCTCTGATTACAGAGAGTAGGGCACGAGAACCTTTGAAAAAATTATTGAAGCTGTCGCTAGGCCAAATGGTAATGCTAGTCTAGAAAAGAGAATCTCAGAAACCGTTAGTGATCTGGATGAATCGGAATATGAAGATATGCATCCTGTAAGTCTATCGTGGAAATATAATGACCTTGCTGAACAAAATACAGAATAGTCATTATAGTCACCATTTTGAAAGTTGGCACTCTTACAAAACGATTCAAAATGTTCAGATCCAGAACTGTCCTGAATGAATTTTCTTTCTTTGGGACAATGAATAGATTTGAATAAAACCCCAGACCCTGTTCCTGAAACGGAACTGGTATGATTACCCCTGAAAGATCTAGATCTGAAACACACTTCAGAGAAGCCTTAACCTTCACTGGGTTTGCTGGAACGTGTGAGAGAAAAAATCTTCTCACATGAGGTCTTACTCTGAATCCTATTCGATACCCTTGAGAGACAAAACTGTGAATCCAATGATTTTGGACAGAATCTGCCCAAATGTTTTGGAAAAATTGTAATCTGCCCCCACCAGCTGAGCTGGAATGAGGGCCGTGCCATCATGCAGACTTGGGGGCTGGCTTTTATTCCAACTTGAAGAAGGTTTTCAATTGGAACTAGATTCTTTGGGGGAAGGATTTGGTTTCTGTTCCTTATTCTTTCGAAAAGAACGAAAATTATTAGAAGCTTTAGATTTACCCTTAGATCTTTTATCCTGAGGTAAAAAAACTCCCTTCCCCCCAGTGACAGTTGAAATAATTGAATCCAACTGAGAACCAAATAAATTGTTACCTTGGAAAGAAAGAGATAGTAATCTAGACTTATATACCATGTCAGCATTCCAATACTTGAGCCACAAAGCTCTTCTAGCTAAAATAGCTAAAGACATAGATTTAACATCAATCCAACCAGAAAGTTGATGCAGCTGCAACATCAGCCATAGAAATGGCAGGCCTGAGAAGATAGCCAGAATATAAATAAGCTTTCCTTAGATAAGATTCAAGTTTCCTATCTAAAGGATTCTTAAAGGAAGTACTATCTTCCATAGGGATAGTAGTACGTTTGGCAAGAGTAGAAATAGCCCCATCAACTTTGGGGATTTTTTCCCAAAACTCCAATCTGACTGCTGGCAAAGGATACAACTTTTTAAACCTAGAAGAAGGAATAAAAGTACCACCAGGCCTATTCCATTCCTTTGAAATCATATCAGAAATAGCATCAGGAACTGGAATAACCTCTGGAGTAACCACAGGAGGTTTATAAACAGAATTTAAATGTTTACTAGTTTTAGTATCAAGAGGACTTGTTTCCTCAATATCCAAAGTAATCAACATCCCTTTTAACAAGGAACGAATATACTCCATCTTAAAGAGATAAGTTGTGACGAGACCAATCTCATTGGAGGAGCCTGGTTGCCCGCCTGCTGCCTTTAGACTATGGCCCCATGTTGAAAAGCTTACTTTTCCCCTGCAAAGACACGAAATCCGGGTCATTCAGTACTTGCCCTATTTGAAAAGTGATACCCCAGATAGCTATGCCATGTAGCCCATTTGTATAATGAAAGTGTTATATATTTTTATGTATATTATTGTCTTTTGCTACCATGTGTTCAATGGAGTTTTGCCTCTGTCCTTGGAAATAATTGTATTACTTCCCAATTATCTCCAGGATAGAAGACTCTGTGGAACTGGTTTAAGGTAATTGTATCAACCATTGTGTAAGGTAATTGTATCAACCATTGTGTAAAATAATTGCATCACCCATTGTGTAAGGTAATTGCATCAGGCAGAGGGGAGGATTTTGTGTGGGAGTGTCTGAGAGTATTGTATGTGTTTATTGGTTGTTTTACAAAACCCTGTGGGTGGTACTAATGTGTAAAAATGTGTATATAAGAACAATAAACCCACAGCTCTTTCTGATATCTGTTTGACCCTCACCATGGAGCTTTGACTTATGCTTGGGGGGAGGGAGAGGGGAAATTTACTGTATGCTGTGCCTCTGAAAGGGAAGATCTACTAAACAGCGGTTTAACCCTTTTATGCTCTGAGCAGGCGGACAGACATCGCCGGAAATCAACCCGATCGAGTACGATCGGGTTGATTGACACCCCCTGCTGGCGGCCCATTGGCCGCGAGTCTGTATGGAGCGGCATTGCACCAGCAGCTCTTGTGAGCTGCTGGTGCAATGCTGAATACGGCGAGCATATTGCTCGCCGTATTCAGAGAGGTCTGGCGGACCTGATCCGCACTGTCGGATCAGGTCCGCCAGACTTTCAAAATTAGGGGCCAAAGCCTTCTGAATCGCATCAGCAATAAAATCTTTTATATTCACAGGGATATCATGTACATTAGATGTTGAAGTTACAACAGGCATTGTACTAGTACTGATGGATACATTCTCTGCATGTAAAAGCTTATCATGACAACTGTTACATACTACAGCTGGAGATATAATCTCTGCTAACTTACAACAATACACTTATCTATGGTAGAACTGTTATCAGGCAGCAGGGATCCAACAGTGGTTTCTGAGACAGGATCAGATTGAAACATCTTGCAAACGTAAGAGAAAAAACAACATATAAAGCAAAATTATCAATTTCCTTATATGGCAGTTTCAGGAATGGGAAAAAAAATGCAAACAGCATAGCCCTCTTAGCATAGAAAAAGGCAAGAGGCATATCGGAAGTGGGGTTTAAATAAATAAATTATTTGGTGCCAAATATGACGCGCAACGCAAAATGAAATTTTTTGGCACTAACAAAATCCGGAATTGACGCAACACGCATCATGGCAGATGTAACTTTGTGCAAGGAGACCTGGCGTCAACTAAGATGCCGGAAATGACGATTTTGCGTTACCGCGCCAAAAAAATTCTCGCACCAAGAATGACACAATAAATATCAGCATTTTGAGGCCTCGCAAGTCTAATTTTGCCTGTGAAAATTAATGAAAAATAGTAAATTTTGAAGAAAAGACTATACCCCAGGTAAGAAAAAATAACTTCCTAAATATGTTTTCCAAATTTTGAAACGCTGCAAAAGGAAATATACATAAACCTGACTCATGGCAAATATAAGTACAATACATATATTTAGAACTTTACATTAATACATAAAGTGCCAAACCATAGCTGATAGTGTCTTAAGTAATGAAAACATACTTACCGAAAGACACCCATCCACATATAGCAGATAGCCAAACCAGTACTGAAAATGTATCAGTAGAGGTAATGGAATATGAGAGTATATCGTCAATCTGAAAAGGGAGGTAGGAGATGAATCTCTATGACCGATAACAGAGAACCTATGAAAAGATTTCCCGCAAGGAAAACCATAGAATTCAATAGGCGATACTCCCTTCACATCCCTCTGACATTCACTGTACTCAGAGGAATCAGGCTTCAAACTGCTGAGAAGCCCATATCACAGAAGAAAATCAAGCACAAACTTACTTCACCACCTCCATAGGGAGGCAAAGTTTGTAAAACTGAATTGTGGGTGTGGTGAGCGGTGTATTTATAGGTATTTTAAGGTTTGGGAAACTTTGCCCCAACTGGTAGGATTGTATATCCCATACGTCACTAGCTCATGGACTTACATGAAAGAAATTCTAATTGTCTGCTTGTCTAATGTATTATTTTGTACATATATACAATAAGAGTTACTAAGGATCCTCACATTTTTTTCCCTTTAAAAAATACTTCACAGATACTTCTTTAAAAAGCTAACTATTGACTCTGACCCTCAAGGTCCATATTTGATCCTCACTTGCAAAGTAGTCAAAGTCCCTTATGCCCTGGCCTGCTACTACTGTCAGTTGCTCTTAGCAGGCGACTTTAATATGCTCTAGGATTTCACTTTGGACACGACTGTATTTTCTGTGAACCTAGATTACTCTATTATATTAAGCACATTCAGATCCAACGCTGATCATGGTCTGTCTGACCACACCCCAATTCGTATGGCTCTGGACTCCTCTGCCAAAATGCTCTCTAGGCCTCCATGGAAATTACATGAAGTGCTGTTATCTTCTCCAGATAACATAACATACCTTCAACAAAAGATAGCTTACCTCATTACTATTAATATATTAAAGGTGGCGAGAGTCCAGGAGCCGTTACGTATGGGATATAATACCCAAGTTGTGGGAGTCCATGAGTAATGATAAAGAGAGGGATAAAATAAAAACAGCTTTTTTCACTGAAAAATTAAATCTATAACCCAAAATAATATATTTTATGATAAAACTCAAAATATAAGCACAATATTATCAAACTGAGACAAATGCCTGAAAGATCTTTCTACTAAAAGCTGCTTACGACGAAGCAAAAACATGAAAATTGTAAAATTTAGTAAAGGTATGCAGAGAAGACCAAGTGGCCCCTTAGCAAATGTGATCAACTGAAGCCTCATTCATTCTTGAAAGCACAAGATGTGGCAACTGATCAAGTAGAATGATCTGTAATTCTCTGACCCGCCACCAAATACACCCTGTTCCAAATTATTATGCAAATTCTATTTCAGTGTCACAAAGATTACATTTTTTTTTTCAGTTTATCTCATGAATAGCATTGTGTCTCAGGGCTCTTTTGATCACTGAAAACTATCTCGGACACCTGTGATAATTAAATTGCCAGGTGAGCCCAATTAAAGGAAAAACTACTAAAGGAGGGTGTTCCACATTATTAAGCAGAGCACCATTTTCAAGCAATATGGGGAAGAAAAAGGATCTCTCTGCTGCCAAAAAGAGTGAAATAGTTCAATGCCTTGGACGAGGTATGAAAACATTAGATATTTTACGAAAACTTAAGCATGATCATCACACTATTAAGAGATTTGTGACTGATTCAGAGCACAGACGGGTTTGTGCAGATAAAGGCACATTGAGGAAGATTTCTGCCAGATCCATGCATCAGATCAAGAGAGCAGCTGCTAAAATACCATTACATAGCAGCAAACAGATATTTGAAGCTGCTGGTGCCTCTGGAGTCCCATCGACATCAAGGTGTAGAGTCCTCCAGAGTCTTGCAACTGTGCATAAACCTTTCATTCGGCCACCACTAACCAATACTCACAAGCAGAATCAGCTGCATTGGGCAGAAACATACATGAAGACTAATTTTCAAACAGTCCTGTTCACTGATGAGTGCCGTGCAACCCTTGATGGTCCAGATGGATGGAGTAGTGGATGGTTGGTGGATGGCCACCCTGTTCCAACAAGGCTACGACGTCAGCAAGATGGTGGTGGAGTCATGTTTTGGGCCGGAATCATGGGAAGAGAGCTGGTCGGCCCCTTTAGGGTCCCCGAAGGTGTAAAGATGACCTTTGCAAAGTATGTGGAATTCCTGACTGACCACTTCCTTCCCTGGTACAGAAGGAGGAACTATGCTTTCCATAATAAAATCATCTTCATGCATGACAATGCACCATCTCATGCTGCAAAGAATACCTCTGCATCAATGGCTGCTATGGGGATCAAAGGAGAGAAAGTCATGATGTGGCCTCCATCCTCCCCTGACCTCAATCCTATTGAGAACCTTTGGAGCATCCTCAAGCAAAAGATCTATGAGGGTGGGAGGCAGTTTACATCCAAACAACAGCTCTGGGAGGCTATTCTGACATCTTGCAAACAAATTCAAGCAGAAACTGTCCAAAAACTCACAAGTTCAATGGATGCAAGACTTGTGAAGCTGCTATCAAATAAGGGGTCCTATGTTAAAAAGTAACGTGACCTGTTAAAATGTTTAAAAAGTTAAAATGTTGTTCAAATAGCTTTTGATTTCAGTAAATATGCTGCAAACACAACAAATGACAATTTTCAGTTCTTTACAACCTATAAAGTGTTTTGAAACTTACTGTGCATAATAATTTGGAACAGTGCATTGTAAGTTTTTTATTTAAAAAAAAATACTGTTATCATTAGGTTTGTTCAATAAAATTTGAATTGTACTCTTAATAGTTGATAACATGAGAATTATGCTGACTGTTGTTTACATAAATTATTTAGGTAAATGAGAAAGATATCATTGGCATAATAATTTGGAACAGGGTGTAAGCTTTGTGAATCACAAGTTTCAACAAAGAGACTAAAGAAATAGCAGAGGCCTTCTGGCCTTTCTTAAGACCAGAAAAAAAGAACAGACAGACTTTTCCTTCTTTGGTAAAATTAAGTGATTTGAACAAAATCCCACGCCCTGTTCCTGTAAAGGGAATGGAACAATTGCTCCCATATCCAGATCTGAGACAGATTTTAGAAAAGCCTGAGCTTTCATAGGATGTTTTGGAATATGGGTGAGAAAAAAACTTTCCTGTAGGAGGTCGTATTCTGAATCCAATTTGATATCCCTGAGAAATAATGTTTTGAATCCAAGGATTTTGGACAGATTGTAACCAAGATTTTTGAAAAATGTTTAATTTGCCCCCTAACAGTAGTACTGGGTTGGGGTTCATACCTTCACAAGGTCTTAGAAGCTGAATTAGGTTTCTTATTCTGATTGGATTTATTCCAATTTAAAGATGGTCTCCAGACTGAGCCAGTAGGTTTAGGGGAGGAGTCAGTTTTCTGTTCTGACGAAAGGAACGAAAACGATTGGGAGCTTTAAATTTTGCATTTGACTTTTTGTCCTGGGGATGGAAAACTCCCTAACCTCCAGTAATAGTAGAAATAATAGAATCAAGTAGAGACCCAAACTATTTCTTTCCTTGGAAAGAAATAGATAGCATTCTAGTTTTAGATACCATACCAGCAATCCATAATTTAAGCCATAAAGCTCTTCTGGTAAGGATAGCTGAAGGCATATCTTTTATGCTAATTTTCATGACATCAAATACTGCATTGCAAATAAAACTATTTGCATATTGCATATTGCAAGAGATTAGAACATTCGGGTCAGAAGACAGCTGCTGAGCTAGACTGGATAACCAGAAAGTAGAAGCAGAAGCTACGTCAGTAATAGAAATAGCTGGTCTAAGAATATAGTCACTATGTAAAATATGCCCTTCTTAGATAAGATTCAAGTTTTCTTTCTAAAGGGTCTTTAAAAGAAGTACTGTCTTCTAGAGGAATAGTAGTGCGCTTAGCCAGAGTGGAACTGGCCCCATCAACTTTTGGAACCGTTTCCCAAAACTCTAACGGCTAGATTACGAGTCTTGCGCTAGCCTTAAAAAGCAGCGTTGAGAGGTCCCAACGCTGCTTCTTAACGCCCGCTTGTATTACGAGTCTGGCAGGTACAGGTGTACCTCTCACTTTTTTTTATGTGACTCGAGCATACCACAAATCCCCTTACGTCATTTGCGTATCCTATCTTTTTAATGGGATTTGCCTAACGCCGGTATTACGAGTCTTGGAAGAAGTGAGCGGTAGACCCTTTCCTATCAAGACTCCTACCGCATTTAAAAGTCAGTAGTTAAGAGTTTTATGGGCTAACGCCGTAACATAAAACTCTTAACTAAAGTGCTACAAAGTACACTAACACCCATAAACTACCTATTAACCTCTAAACCGAGGCCCCCCCACATCGCAAACACTATAATACAATTTTTAACACCTAATCTGCCGAACCGGAGATCGCCGCCACTATAATAAATGTATTAACCCCTAAACCGCCATACTCCCACCTCGCAAATACTAGTTAAATTTTATTAACCCCTAATCTGCCGTCCCTAACATCGCCGACACCTAGCTACATTTATTAATCCCTAATCTGCTGCCCACAACGTCGCTGCCACTATATTAAAGTTATTAACCCCTAAACCTAAGTCTAACCCTAAGTCTAACCCCCCTAACTTAAATATAATTTAAAATATATCTAAATAAAATTACTATTATTAAATAAATTATTCCAATTTAAAACTAAATACTTACCTATAAAATAAACCCTAAAATAGCTACAATATAACTAATAATTACATTGTAGCTATCTCAGGGTTTATTTTTATTTTACAGGCAACTTTGTATTTATTTTAACTAGGTACAATAGTTATTAAATAGTTATTAACTATTTAATAACTACCTAGTTAAAATAAAGACAAATTTACCTGTAAACTAAACCCTAACCTAAGTTGCAATTACACCTAACACTACGCTATCATTAAATAAATTAACTAAATTAACTACAATTAAATACAATTAAATTAAATAAACTAAAGTACGAAAAAAAACACTAAATTACAAAAAATAATAAAATAATTACAATTTTTTTAAACTAATTACACCTAATCTAATCCCCCTAATAAAATAAAAAAGCCCTCCAAAATAATAAAAATCCCTACCCTATACTAAATTACAAATAGCCCTTAAAAGGGCCTTTTACGGGGCATTGCTCCAAAGTAATCAGCTCTTTTACCCGTAAAAAAAATACAATACCCCCTTCACATTAAAACCCACCACCCACACACCCAACCCTACTCTAAAACCCACCCAATCAATAAAACCTAACACTAACCCCCTGAAGATCACCCTACCTTGAGACGTCTTCACCCAACCGGGCAGAAGTGGTCCTCCAGAGGGGCAGAAGTCTTCATCCGATCTGGGCAGAAGAGGACCTCCAGACGGGTAGAAGTCTTCATCCAGATCGCATCTTCTATCTTCATCCATCCGGAGCGGAGCGGGTCCATCTTCAAGCCAGCCGACGCGGAGCATCCTCTTCCAACGACATCCAAATGAAGAATGAAGGTTCCTTTAAATGACGTCATCCAAGATGGCGTCCCTTGAATTCCGAGTGGCTGATAGGATTCTATCAGCCAAGTGGAATTAAGGTAGGAAAAATCCTATTGGCTGATCCAATCAGCCAATAGGATTGAGCTTGCATTCTATTGGCTGTTCCAATCATCCAATAGAATGCAAGCTCAATCCTATTGGCTGATTACATCAGCCAATAGGATTTTTCCTACCTTAATTCTGATTGGCTGATAGAATCCTATCAGCCAATCGGAATTCAAGGGACGCCATCTTGGATGACGTCATTTAAAGGAACCTTCATTCTTCATTTGGATGTCGTTGGAAGAGGATGCTCCGCTTCGGCTGACTTGAAGATGGACCCGCTCCGCTCCGGATGGATGAAGATAGAAGATGCCGCCTGGATGAAGACTTCTGCCCATCTGGAGGTCCTCTTCTGCCCGGATAGGATGAAGACTTCTGCCCCTCTGGAGGACCACTTCTGCCCGGTTGGGTGAAGACATCTCAAGGTAGGGTGATCTTCAAGTGTTACGTTGTATTAAGGGGGGTCAAAACAAGGAGAAGAAATGGATATAAACAGAGCACTCAGTAAATACTAAGTAGTATAGTTTCTATGAGTAAGCAGAATGGCTTGGTTGGAGCCGGTAGATAATAAAACATAACTTTTCATATTGAATAATAAAAGGGGTTAGTGAAGGAGAACACTACCAAAGTGTATTATAAAATCAATTAAAATAGTAATTAAACAAAAAAGAAGAAAGCTAACATGCCCAGGTATATACCATAGAATGTGTGTTAAGTGGGTATATCTGGCAGGGAAGCACCCAAAAATGCTTGCGGATTGCACAAGGTTACTAATCTACAAAGAGGATTGACCTCACACAAAATTATCTATTGCTAGTGCAATACTGGAGCGGTGCCAAGCCCTGTCAGAGTCCCAGCTAATATGTCAAGTTGCACATAAGCGTCCTAAATCAATAATACATATATGTGTATAATATCTCAATATCCATATGTAACGTTAACACACATAAGGCAAGTGTCTAGCATTCATGGTGAGCGCCTGATGCGCATTTCGCCAAACAAATGGCTTTCTCAAAGGCTGACCCGACCCACACAAGCCTTACTGCTTAAATACCCTATTGCACCAATCAGGGGTGAGAATCCGTACACACCCCTGCCGGCACCCAATCCAGTATGACCTTACTCAATTGGATAATCGTCTGTCACATGACTCAAACTAATGACGAGATTCAGGGGCGGGGCCATAGTCGCTCTCCGCTATGCTTTTATAGATAGCTATTTTGCAAGAAAGGGCTGTCATTCAGGTTATTAACCATGCATATTGTTTATCACAAATCCGAGTGCCGAGGGATCAGTATCCTTCGTGTTAGTATATCATCCACCCATGGATCGTGTAATAGTTAGTATTCAATACACCAAGATGGCATTTATTTAAACATAATCTAAGTGACAGGTATATTAAACATACAATAATGTTTCTGGGCAACAACTATTTTAATTGCTTTTATAATATACTTTGGTAGTGTTCTCCTTCACTAACCCCTTTTATTATTCGATATTAAAAGTTATGTTTTATTATGTACCGGCTCCAACCAAGCCATTTTGCTTACTCATAGAAACTATACTACTTAGTATTTACTGAGTGCTCTGTTTATATCCATTTCTTCTCCTTGTTTTGACTATATACTCCAGGATATTGAGCACCCCCCATACTATTATAGGAAATGGGATTGACTCCCTTTACACGGAGTTGAAGTTTACTTCTCCTATGTTGGTATATGAGATTCTTATTAAGTTGGGGACATATTGGAAATAGAATATTATATTTTCTTTATTTATTTTATACATCTGTTGACTGCCTATCAGCTGTTAAGGACAGCATTCTAAGAAAAACTACCTATTATACTTAATCTGCAGAAACAGCCAATCTGCAGTAATACCACACAATGACCTCTAGTTTGTCGTAAGATTTCAGAAATAGACAAGACCAGAGGATAAGAGATATAGATAAAACTTTTGCATTAGCTTGTGACACTGAGACTACTTTTGACACTGAAATAGATAACTGGGAAGATGGTCTAAAATCTTTGAATTACTTAATTAAGAAACATACGCACTCATTTTGGAATAAGAGCGCGTATGATAAATACCTAGCGAAACATATCATACCTAGGGGACTCAGGGTACGCCTATTTCCTACCTTCTCTTTTCACATTGACATATACAAAGATAGATGGGAACAAGCACTAATAAATTGTTCTGAAATACTAGTTGCGATATTATCAGACTATGAGATGGAGGTTTTGTCTGAATTAGATAAAGAAATTACTGAGTATAATACCAAGTTACAAAAATTTGAGACTCTGGAAAAAATTTAAAAAATCGTACAAAGAGATGTGAGAAGAATTAGATAAAAGAGAAAAAGATATAATTCAGACAAAATGCTCTAAGATGAAAAGAGATATGAAAGATTTTGAAAAGGGAAGGATTTTTACGTGGGAAGATAAACAGTCTAAACGGAGACCAACTAATAGTTTGCCACCACCAAAGAACACACACCAGTCAGACTGCGAGTCTTCAGCAGTAGAAGATAGTGACTCTGAGAATAGCAGTAATAGACCCAGTACCAGTAGTTTTTTAGGCAGAGACACAACACATCTCAACAAAGAAGTGAAAGACCCACTAGAAGGGGCAAAGGAAAACAGAACCCTAAGAGACCGAACAAGATGGGGATACAGAACCGACAATGGTTACAGGAGGAGGGAGGATTGGGGTAAACGTCCAAAATGGTAAATGGTGACACTGACAAATTGCAAGTTCTTAACCTTTCAAGCAGAATTATTACAGAGACTCAACAACAAGTTTTATCTAGGGGCTTGTCTTTTTCACCCTCCCCTCCCCTGGATAAGTTTGAACTAATAAAAGATTTACATCTTTACTGTAGAAAACTATTACTAAAGAAATTGTACGGTACCCACGATGACAGTGCTACTACTGACCTACAGACGTTAGATACTTTAATTGATCTGCTAATGGAAAATGAAGAGGGAGAAACCTCTGAAACTGATAGGTTTCTGGATAAACAAATAAAACTGAAATCCCAATACATGCCACCCATATCGAAAGTACCCCAAGTTGAAGTCTTCCTTAAAATGGTTATGCACGATTTCCTTGAACTAACTGACACGAAAATCAGGAATATTAGTAAGAAAGAAGAGGAAGCATTAAAAGAAATAAATTCTTGGGATGATGTAATCATAAAGCCTTCGGATAAAGGGGGAAATATAGTAATTTGGGAAAAGGAAAAATATGTCCAGGAAGCCAGCAGACAGTTAAATGATCGTAAATGTTATAAACATTTATTCTCCAACCCCACTGCTCAATTCTTCAATGAATATCTTAATTTGATTAATAATGCTAAAACTGACAATTTAATTAGTCAGAAAGAATGGTCTTTCTTACAGGTAAAGAGCCCACGAATTGCAACAATATACTTCTTACACAAAAATAAAGAAATACCTCCAGGTAGACCAATTGTCTCTAGTATAAATAGTTTGTGTGAACAAGCGAGTAAATTCTTGGATTTGTATTTGAGAGAAATAGTATGGTCACTACCGTCTTACACTCGAGACACCATGGATATTCTTAGTAAAATAAATGACCTCACAATAGACGAAAATTCTTTTCTAATCACTTGCGACGTAGAATCGCTATACACTTCCATTAAGCATGAATTTGGGCTAAAAGCGGTGAAATTCTTTCTAAGCATGCAATCAAATGACAAATATTAAAGAAACAA
This sequence comes from Bombina bombina, assembly GCF_027579735.1. Lineage (NCBI taxonomy): Eukaryota > Metazoa > Chordata > Amphibia > Anura > Bombinatoridae > Bombina > Bombina bombina. The sequence continues at coordinate 2,408,299 of NW_026511871.1, read as the reverse complement.
CTTTATGATAAAACTACACCAATTTGTACTAACACATAATTACTTTGTTTTTAATGACAATTTTTATTTGCAAATGCAAGGCACCGCAATGGGGTCATCTTGCGCACCAACATATGCAAATATCTACTTAGGGTGGAGGGAGAGAGAATATGTCTTTAATGAAAATATGTCAAAATATACTGATCATGTAAGTCTATGGTGTCGGTACATAGACGATCTCTTTATAATATGGACAGGAAGCGCAGAATGCTTTAAAGAATTCATTTCCATTTTGAATCATAATGAAATTAATCTGAAGTTGACTTATTGCTTAAATAAGAACAAAGTGGAATTCCTGGATATTAATATTTATAGAGATGACAACAATTCTCTCAAAACTGACCTCTTTAGAAAATAGACTGCAACAAATTTGATTCTCCAATATGACAGTTGTCACACAAGAGGGACTAAGAATGCAATCCCTATAGGTGAATTCTTGAGAATTTGGAGAAATTGTACTTACTTTCAGGTCTTTAACGAAAGAGCAAAAGAACTAAAAATAAGACTAAAAAACAGAGGCTATACTCGTAAAGTCATACGAAAAGCATACCAAAGAGCAAAAAGGACATCAAGGGAATCCTTATTAACCCCTAAAAAGAAGACAAAAACCATTGACAAAGAAGTCAGATTTGTAACCACGTATAACACTAACTTCAATAAAATTAGTGATATTCTAAACAAACATAGTGGAATTCTAAAATCTGATAAAGATCTGTCAGCATTTGTAGGAGACAGAATAAAAACCAGTTGGAGGAGAGCGCCAACAATTGGCAATAAGCTAGTCAAAAGTCATTTCGTTAGAAGAAAGACTAACAAATACATATGTGGAACCTATACATGTGGCACATGCAGTTTTTGTAAGTTCATATCTAATGAAAGAGAATTCATCACTCGAACTGGTAGCATTAAAAGGATGCTTGGATTTGCTAACTGCAAAACAAAAAATGTGGTATACTGTTTATTATGTAAATGTGGTAAGAGGTACATCGGCATAACGACTCGTGAACTACGTACATGACTCGGAGAACACATAAACAGTATCAAAAATTGTAAAAAAGACCAACAGAAGGACAAAACCTTAAGCCCAGTGGTACAAAGCCAGATCTGAGAGTTTCAGTCTTACAGGTCATTAAACCTGGAATTAGAGCAGGCAATGTGGAAAGCATGCTGTTACAAGTGGAATGTCGTTGGATTTTCTGGCTGAATACTTTAACACCTCAGGGTCTTAATGAACAAGATGGTTATAATTTATTTCTATGACACTCATATATCTAGGTATAGTAAATTATAGAGAACAACTTAACATGTCCTGTCTTCTGATAATGTCTGTTATGTCCCCAATATAATAGACCTATTCATATTTTTTATTTTTATTTTTATTTTAATGTTTTTTTATTGAGATTTTCAAATTACAAGAATGTAAACCAAAAGACATTTCCAATGTTAAAACTTCATACATTCTTCAGCAAAAATAGGTTTAACAGATATATCACAAGCTTCAGTTAAAACTAAACAATAAGCTACACAAACAAGGTAGCCTTTAACAATAAACTTTTCGGTCAGTGTTTGCTATGTCTACAATTAATGGTACAGACTCTGAGTCCTGCTACATATTAGAATAATATCTATGATCTATGTTCTAATTCTCATTTCCTCAAAAATGAGGAGGGGGGGACGGGTGGCTCCCATGTTCTATTGTTATCTACATGGAGGGCGTAATATGTGATTTAAACTGATCCCAGTAAAGTTGCATATCGTAAAAAACTTCAAGTTTTTGTTTTCTAAAGAACCCATACTTTTCCAGGAAGAATAACTCATCTGTTCTGCTTATCCACATTTGTTTCGTGACACGCGTGTTTTGCTTCCACTGTCTGGCTATGATGGATTTAGCACTATTTAGGGCTATTTGGAAGACTGCTTGTCTGATCTTACAAAACTTACCCGGTTTCTGGTTAAACAAGACATGGGATGCCCGTATTGTATATTCCGTGTTAAATAAATATTTCCCCAATTTTTCTACTTCTTTCCACAAATTGTGGAGATTCCCACCATAAATGCAACATATTTCCCATCTTTCCACACCCACGCCAACACTCTCCTAGAGAGTTTGGGTAAATATATTTCAATCTTTGTGGTGTCAAGTACCATCTTGTTATGATTTTATAGTTTAATTCCAAGATGCCAGCCGACCCAGATACTTTGTGGGTGCGATAGAACATTTGTTTCCACTGTCTATCGTCAAATTGTTCCCTCAATTCCTGTTGCCATCTATTTACATATGTGGGTAGAGAAATATTCTTTAATCTACTTAGTAACTTCCTGGTCATTGATAGTGTACCCCTGAAAGGCCTTGCGTTAAAACAAATTTTCTCAAAGTCAGTTAGCTGTCGAAGGAAGTCATTTTTAAAAGGGGAGGTTTGTATTAGATGGGTTAATTGTGAATATTTCAACCAGTTACTGAATATACCCCCAGCTATGTCACCCAGATCCTCCTGTGGCTTCAATTTGTTATTGTGTATCAACTTACAAAACGGTATGGAGTAACCAATTTCACCACTACCACAGTCTCCTATTTCTAATCCTTTCTTGAACTCAGCATTTACAAATACCGGAGACATAGGGGATTTTATGGATGATAATCCTACATAACTCCTTAATATTTTATCCCAGTTCTGGAACACCTGTCTCAACAAGGATATGTTCTGAATTATTCTTGGTCTATGTCTTTTATCAATCCAGCATAATGCTCCCACCTGGGGCGCCTTTAATATTTGTGAGTCCAAAGAGACCCAAGCTTTAGAGTCAGCCCCCGTGTGCCATTCTATTACTCGTTGCAATGTAACTGCCTGGTAGTATGATGTTACATTAGGGACTCCCAGCCCCCCCCTCATCCAAGGAACGGTAAATAGTGGATTTTGCTATTCTGGGTTTATGGGTTCCCCATATAAAGGAATTTATACTATTTTGTACTTTTTTAAGGAATGTTGGTGACAGATATATGGGAGCTGCTTGGAGCATGTAAAGTAGTCTAGGGAGTATATTCATTTTGATAGTTTGTATTCTACCCCACCAAGAAGTTTTGTTTTTTGCCCATTTGAGTAAGTCTAAGTCAATGTTTTTTAACAATTTTGTGTAATTTAGGTCGAAAATTTTTGCATTGTCCGCAGAGATTTCAATCCCCAAATATCTAATCGCATCTGTTCTTCTTTTATATGTACATAACTGGCCTAGTCTTATAAGCTCTTGTGAAGATAAGTTTATGTTAAGGATCTCTGATTTTTGGTTATTTATTGAGAAGTTTGAGTGGGCACCAAATCTTTCAAATTCATTTAATAGGTGAGGTAAGGAAGTAGCGGGAGATGCCAATGATATCAGTACATCATCGGCATACATATTTAATTTATATTGATTCTGCTCTATTATTATACCTTGAATATGATTATTTTTTCTTATGTGTGCGGCCAGTACTTCCATTGTGATAATAAATAAAGTGGGGGATAAGGGGCAACCCTGGCGTGTCCCGTTTCTAATAGGGAATGGGGAGGATAGGACCCCGTTTACTTTAACTATGGCTGAAGGGTCTGCATATAAACTAATAATCCTGTTTATCATTTTATCTCCAAAACCTATATTTGACATTACTTTAACTAAAAACTTCCAATTTAATCTATCGAAAGCTTTTTCAGCATCCGTAGAAATTAATATAGACGGTATGTTTTTGAATTTTGCATAGTCAATTAATTGGAGAACCCTAACCGTGTTATCCCGTGCCTCTCTATTGGGGACAAAACCAGCCTGGTCTACATGTATGATCTCAGGAAGGACTTTATTTAATCTAGATGACAGTATTTTGGAGTATATTTTTAGATCTGAATTTAATAGGGATATAGGCCTGTAATTACTAGGCAACGTTGTGGGTTTATTTGGCTTGGGGATGACCGTGATATGCGAAAGTAAGAATTCTCTAGAAAAGGCCCCTTTGTCGTCAATTGAGTTAAATAGGGAGGTGAGGTGTGGTGTCAGGGATGATTTAAACATCTTATAGTATTTATTGCTAAACCCATCTGGGCCAGGGCTTTTGCCTATAGGTAGGGAGTCTATAGCTGCCATTACTTCCAAATTAGTGATAGGGGCTTCCATATCTGTTTTCTTGTCTGGATTAGACCTATTCATATTATAGACGAGAAGCTGTTCCTCAGAATAAAATTGTGAATAATGAAAAAGGAATGTGGTTAATATCTAAACTTGCTCTCTATCGGAGGATTAAAGAATAATGCTTTTACTATATATGCCTTAGTGTCTACTAGTATGAATCAAAATGCATATAATTTGTATTAATAACATACACCCATCGAAACCATGACTGAGATATTTCATCTGACGTACTGGCAAATATGCTTTCCAGCTAAAATTATTTAATAAGATACCTATTAATTTTCGCTTATATGGATACAACAAAAATGCATAAATGGGTATTGGAATATTATTTACATTCGGGAATAACTGATTCTGATGATAAAGTAAATGGTAGATAATTGGACCAGCAGGATGTGTAATATACAATGAATAATGTTTCTCCTTATTAAACCAATTCATGTTATATAGGATCATCGAAACTAGACATGTGCGATTCGTTTCGGTTCGATTCGTAAATTCGGAAAATTCGGCAAATTCGGCGATTCGGACCAAACCGAATTTCCAAATTAAAATTTTGCCGAATTTTCTGAATCGAACCGAATCGAACCGAATCGATTCGTAAATTCGGATGGCCATTGGGATTACACTAGTATTGTACAGTATGTTAGGTTAACACCTAATATACAGTATAATACTAGTCTAATCCCACCTAACACTTACCGAAATGCCGAATTTACGAACCGAATGGAACCGAATCCAGCCGAATTTCTTCGAATCCGAATTAATCCGAAACGAATCCGAAACGAATCGATTCAGAATTTTCCGAATTTGAATCGATCCGAACCGAACTTCGAAAAATTCCGAATCGATCCGAACCGAACCGAACCGAATTTTTTTGCCATGCACATGTCTAATCGAAACATATGGATACTGACTATCATCGAGACTCAGTTTGATGTCGCTACTCAGCAATATCACTGATATTTGGCTAATTGGATTATTAAATATACTGTATTCAATATGGCATTATTTTGGTATACTTAATGTAAACGATACATAGGTTGGTAACAGGTTAATAAGAGCGATTCTAAAATTATCCGGTACATGAGTTTATGATAAGTAAAATATGCTTGCATGATAGATAAGTGATAACACGACTGATAGCCTTGTCTTATCAACAACTTGCATGTAAAATCAAAATGTATAAGTCATTTTGCCCTCGCCCCCGATTGTCGTCACTAGTATAGATCAGGTGAGGAATGCTTATCCAATCTGACAAAGCCATGCTAGATGGACTGCCCACAGCTAACCCCACATCTGGAAAATATGTTAGACATGTTGACAAACATGCTCTATTTGGCAACAAAATAACCAAATAAATCAAGTCTAAGATATATTTAGAAACATAGGGACTCTCATTATCATTCAGGATGAGATTTTTGTTGTTGCCCAAAAACATTATTGTATGTTTAATATACCAGTCACTTAGATTATGTTCAAATAAATGCCATCTTGGTGTATTGAATACTAACTATTACACGATCCATGGGTGGATGATATACTAACACGAAGGATACTGATCCCTCGGCACTCGGATTTGTGATAAACAATATGCATGGTTAATAACCTGAATGACAGCCCTTTCTTGCGAAATAGCTATCTATAAAAGCATAGCGGAGAGCGACTATGGCCCCGCCCCCAAAGCTCGTCATTAGTTTGAGTTATGTGACAGACGATTATCCAATTGGGTAAGGTCATACTGGATTCGCTGCCGGCAGGGGTGTGTACGGATTCTCACCCCTGATTGGTGCAATAGGGTATTTAAGCAGTAAGGCTTGCGTGGGTCGGGTCAGCCTTTGAGAAAGCCATTTGTTTGGCAAAATGCGCATCAGGCGCTCACCATGAATGCTAGACACTTGCCTTATGTGTGTTAACGTTACATATGGATATTGAGATATTATACACATATATGTATTATTGATTTAGGACGCTTATGTGCAACTTGACATATTAGCTGGGACTCTGACAGGGCTTGGCACCGCTCCAGTATTGCACTAGCAATAGATAATTTTGTGTGAGGTCAATCCTCTTTGTAGATTAGTAACCTTGTGCAATCCGCGAGCATTTTTGGGTGCTTCCCTGCCAGATATACCCACTTAACACACATTCTATGGTATATACCTGGGCATGTTAGCTTTCTTCTTTTTTGTTTAATTACTATTTTAATTGCTTTTATAATACACTTTGGTAGTGTTCTCCTTCACTAACTCCTTTTATTATTCAATATTAAAAGTTATGTTTTATTATCTACCGGCTCCAACCAAGCCATTCTGCTTACTCATAGAAACTATACTACTTAGTATTTACTGAGTGCTCTGTTTATATCCATTTCTTCTCCTTGTTTTGACTATATACTCCAGGATATTGAGCACCCCCCATACTATTATAGGATATGGGATTGACTCCCTTTACACAGAGTTGAAGTTTACTTCTCCTATGTTGGTATATGAGATTCTTATTAAGTTGGGGACATATTGGAAATAGAATATTATATTTTCTTTCTTTATTTTATACATTTATTAAGGGGGGATTGGGTGGGTTTTAATGTTGGGGGGGATTTGTATTTTTTTTTACAGGTAAAAGAGCTGATTACTTGGGGGCAATGCCCTGCAAAAGGCCCTTTTAAGGGATATTTGTAATTTAGTATAGGGTAGGGCTTTTTATTATTTTGGTGTTTTTTTTTAATTTAATTAGGGGGATTAGATTAGGTGTAATTAGTTTAAAAAAATTGTAATTATTTTATTATTTTTTTGTAATTTAGTGGGGTTTTTTTTTGTACTTTAGTTTATTTAATTTAATTGTATTTAATTGTAGTTAGTTTAGGTAATTAATTTAATGATAGTGTAGTGTTACGTGTAATTGTAACTTAGGGTTTATTTTACAGGTAAATTTGTCTTTATTTTAACTAGTTATTAAATAGTTAATAACTATTTAATAACTATTGTACCTAGTTAAAAAAAATACAAAGTTGCCTGTAAAATAAAAATAAACCCTGAGATAGCTACAATTTAACTATTAGCTATATTGTAGCTAGCTTAGGGTTTATTTTATAGGTATTTAGTTTTAAATAGGATTAATTTATTTAATTGTATTAATTTTATTTCGATTTATTTAAAATTATATTTAAGTTGGGGGGGTTAGGGTTAGACTTAGGTTTAGGGGTTAATATATTTATTATAGTGGTGGCGGCGACGTTGGGAGCGGCAGATTAGGGGTTAATAAATGTAGGTAGGTAGCGGCGACATGGGGCAGCAGATTAAGGGTTAATACATATAATGTAGGTGGCGGCGGTGTCCGGAGCGGCAGATTAGGGGTTAATAAGTGTAAGGTTAGGGGTGTTTAGACTCGGGGTTCATGTTAGGGTGTTAAGTGTAAACATAACTTTTATTTCCCCATAGGGAAAAAAGGGGCTGCGTTAGGAGCTGAACGCTGATCTTTTGCAGGTGTTTGTTTTTTTTCAGCCGTCTCTCCCCCATTTATCCCTATGGGGAAATCGTGCACGAGCACATTTTGCCAGCTCACCGCTACCGTAAGCAGCGCCGGCATTGAGGTGAGATGTGGAGCAAAATTTTGCTCTCCGCTCACTTTTTTGCGGCTAACGCCGGGTTTAAAAAAAAATAAAAAAAAAATGTAATACCAGCGTTGTTTGTAGGTGAGCGGTGAGGGAAAACTGCTCGTTAGCACCGCACCCCTGTTACCGCAAAACTCATAATCTAGGTGTAAGTTAGTAGCAGGTAAAGGATATAGTTTTTTAAACCTTAAAGAAGGGTTAAAAGAGACAACTGGTTTAGACCATTCTTTAGCAATAATAACAGAGACAGCATCAGGTATAAGGAAAATCTCAAGGAGATTGACAACAGTTTTATATACTGAATTCAAACGATTACAGGGTTTATCATCAGAAGGTTTAGCTTCTTCAAGCCCTAAAGTGACTAATACTTCCTTCAAAAGAGAACAAATATGTTAAATTTTAAATAAAAAGGAGGCATTATCATGGAAGGCTTTTGGGACTGTCAGTTAATATAAACTCAACTACACTAAAACAGAAGCTTATACCATTAATATTTCAGTTCATGAAAATTTGGAACTTCAATGGCTATACACTTTCATTGGGCTAAACAAAACATTAAGCATCTTGGAGTATGTCACAAAACATTTCTGTCATCATTAAATCCAATTTTTATCCGCTTTTACATGTGTTCCGGAATAGTGTGGACAAATGGAATGTCCCCTGTAGTTCCTGGCTTGGTCAGGTATCAGCACTTAAAATAAAGCTTCTTTCCAAGCATAATTAAATCCAAAACTTTTTAGACTTAGACAGCGTAAATGCCATTCATGTAACTCCCTTGTGAAAAACATAATTTATGCTTACCTGATAAATTTATTTCTCTTGTAGTGTATCCAGTCCACGGATCATCCATTACTTGTGGGATATTCTCCTTCCCAACAGGAAGTTGCAAGAGGATCACCCACAGCAGAGCTGCTATATAGCTCCTCCCCTCACTGCCATATCCAGTCATTCGACCGAAACAAGACGAGAAAGGAGAAACCATAGGGTGCAGTGGTGACTGTAGTTTAATTAAAATTTAGACCTGCCTTAAAAGGACAGGGCGGACCGTGGACTGGATACACTACAAGAGAAATAAATTTATCAGGTAAGCATAAATTATGTTTTCTCTTGTTAAGTGTATCCAGTCCACGGATCATCCATTACTTGTGGGATACCAATACCAAAGCTAAAGTACACGGAAGATGGGAGGGACAAGGCAGGAACTTAAACGGAAGGAACCACTGCCTGTAGAAACCTTTCTCCCAAAAACAGCCTCAGAAGAAGCAAAAGTGTCAAATTTGTAAAATTTTGAAAAGGTGTGAAGCGAAGACCAAGTCGCAGCCTTGCAAATCTTTTCAACAGAGGCCTCATTTTTAAAGGCCCAGGTGGAAGCCACAGCTCTAGTAGAATGAGCTGTAATCCTTTCAGGGGGCTGCTGTCCAGCAGTCTCATAGGCTAAGCGTATTATGCTCCGAAGCCAAAAGGAGAGAGAGGTTGCCGAAGCTTTTTGACCTCTCCTCTGTCCAGAGTAAACGACAAACAGGGCAGATGTTTGACGAAAATCTTTAGTAGCCTGTAAGTAAAACTTCAAGGCACGGACTACGTCCAGATTATGCAAAAGACGTTCCTTCTTTGAAGAAGGATTAGGACACAATGATGGAACAACAATCTCTTGATTGATATTCCTGTTAGAAACCCCCTTAGGTAAAAACCTAGGTTTGGTACGCAAAACTACCTTGTCTGAATGAAAAATCAGATAAGGAGAATCACAATGTAAGGCAGATAACTCAGAGACTCTTCGAGCCGAGGAAATAGCCATCAAAAACAGAACTTTCCAAGATAAAAGTTTAATATCAATGGAATGAAGGGGTTCAAACGGAACTCCCTGAAGAACTTTAAGAACCAAGTTTAAGCTCCACGGGGGAGCAACAGTTTTAAACACAGGCTTAATCCTAACCAAAGCCTGACAAAATGCCTGGACGTCTGAAACTTCTGCCAGACGCTTGTGCAAAAGAATAGACAGTGCAGAGATCTGTCCTTTTAAAGAACTAGCTGATAAGCCTTTGTCCAAACCCTCTTGGAGAAAGGACAATATCCTAGGAATCCTAACCTTACTCCATGAGTAACTCTTGGATTCACACCAATAAAGATATTTACGCCATATCTTATGGTATATTTTCCTGGTGACAGGCTTCCGAGCCTGTATTAAGGTATCAATGACTGACTCGGAGAAGCCACGCCTTGATAGAATCAAGCGTTCAATCTCCATGCAGTCAGCCTCAGAGAAATTAGATTTGGATGATTGAAAGGACCTTGTATTAGAAGGTCCTGCCTCAGAGGCAGAGTCCATGGTGGAAGAGATGACATGTCCACTAGGTCTGCATACCAGGTCCTGCGTGGCCACGCAGGCGCTATCAGAATCACCGATGCTCTCTCCTGTTTGATTTTTACAGTGTATGTAATAAGTTAGCAGAGCATTGCACCCACTTGCAAATGGATGATTAACCCCTTAATACCAAAAACGGAATAACAAATGACAAAAACGTTTTTTAAACAGTCACAACAACTGCCACAGCTCTACTGTGGCTTTTTACCTTCCTCAATACGACTTTTGAAGCCTTTTGAGCCCTTCAGAGAAGTCCTGGATCATGCAGGAAAAAGCTGGATGTCTTTGTCTGTAATTTTTGCTGTGCAAAAAAACGCTAAAATAGGCCCCTCCCGACTTCCGGGAGGTGGAGCTATAGAGCGGTCACATAGACAGAGAGCTCCGGGCAAGCAGCGGCCTTAAAACTTTAAAAACCGCTCAAAAAGCTCAAACGCATAAGCCTTACACGACCCTACAGTCCTTCTACATCGGACAGGTCAGTGTCGGCCAAAGAAGCGTGAGGGGGAATTCCACCGCCCCGGCACCCAGATAGTCAGTACACAGAGTGGCGCGAAAGCGCAGATATCATCTCACCGGTAAGGTGCAAGGAAGCAGCAGAGAATTGAAGCGGCAAAACCGGAGGGGAGTAAAAGGGTACAGAAGTTAGTGAAGGAACCGCCAAGTACCCAAAGTAACAGTGAGTAACAGAGAGATCATACCTCTCACAGACACAGACCCACGTGGCAGGGGAGACAATACATAGCGGTGCATACGGAGCTGCAATTAAACATCAAACAGACACAAAACGAGCACGCTACAGATAAAAGACTAATACATACATGAACCGGAAGGGGCATTTGTTGGAGGGGCCACCACAAGGCCCATAAACATTGGTACAAAAGACCCTTGAGGGAAAGGGCCCCATAAGTCACGTAGTGCACGGATTTTACAGGCCCTCACATAATCACCACGTGGGGGGAAAAAGACATAACCAGCAAACTGGGACTAAAAGCTATAAACCCTCAACACAAGAACAGTATTTCAAAGGGGGAAAACCAATTCACATTCAACAGTGAGGATGCAATATGAGGAGTGATACCCCATGATCTGGCTCTCCCCCCCATAACCCAATACACCCTCGCCTAGTTAACAGAAGGGACATTTCCAGCAGGGTGAAGACCAAAAACCTGTTGGGGGACTAGCACTGTCTATCAGGATTTCAGATAACCCCATAGGGCCAGAACTCCAGCCAATACATAAAAGGTGCAGCTGAACAAAGGGGCACACACACTTCCCTGGGACTCATCACTAACCTGACTTCTGATATCTTAAAAAAAAAAAAGAGAGCTCAACCCCCAATCAACTGTATGCACAAATATTATCATAGCTACAAAAAAAACCCAGAAACAATGGCTTCTAAGAACAAGAATGCAGAACGCAGAACAAGACATCTGGCGGAGACACATGCAGATTCCAACAATGAGGACACAATACAAGACTCTCAGTTAAAAGATACCCACCCCATAGTCTCTCAGCTGTCAGCGTTGTTCCTCCCAAAGATTGAACAACTCCAAAATGGGATGGACTCTCTTTCATCTGAGTTTAAACACTTCTCAACAAGACTGACACAAGTCGAACAAAGAATCTCAGATACGGAGATTAGACAACGTGATACCAACACGAACGTCACACAACTACAGAGACAAAATTCCCTACTACTAGCAAGAGTAGATGACCTGGAAAACAGGTCGCGGAGGAACAACCTGAGATTTGTGGGGTTGCCAGAGTCAGTCCCAGGCACTGAATTGATACGCTTCGCAGAAGTTACCTTACCACAAATACTAAAACTCACAGAAGCTGACATTCCATGTATAGCAGAAAGGGCTCATAGAGTCGGTAGGACGAGAGAAATGGACAATAGAGATACACCACCCAGGCAAGTTATGATAAAATATCTAAATTTTAAGGACAAAGTTCAACTGTTGAGAGCATACAGACAAGCTGGACCTATCCAGTATGAGGGCAAAAAACTACACATCTTTCAAGACTACTCGGCGGATGTAACCAGGAAGAGGAGAGAGTTTTCTCCATACTGCAGACAGTTGATTAACAAAGGAATCCCAGTGGCACTATTGTACCCAGCAAAACTAAGGGTTCAGACACCTCAGGGCCCAAGACTCTTTGAATTGACGGGTCAAATACAGAAATACCTAAGACAGGTGGCAGGAGATGAAAATCAGCAGGAAGAGGAGGAACAACGTCCAATGGCAGAGCAGTGAAACCAGAACTACAACTCCCATGGGGAGGGACTTCACACAAGCAGGGCAAAACCTGACATTGGACTGGTAGTAAGAATAAAGAACAACGGTCTTCATCCAAGGACTATAAAAAGGCACTGAAATGGACAGTACTAACTAAGTATTACAGTTCAAGTTATTGGGGGGGGGGAGGGTTGGTTACTCTCTTATAAAGGGGAAAAAAAAAGAAAGGAAAAAGGGGGGGGGGAGAGAGAGGTTTGTTCAAGTTATCACTGTTCTGTTTTTTGTTTTTGTTTTTTTGAATAAGATTAAGAAAGTAGCGAGTTGGGAAAACACTGCGCCTGAATTAACTTGTTGTTTAAACTGTTTTTCTCTTGTTTTCTACAAGCAGGGTGGACTCAGTTCAAGACCTCCCCTGGGACTCAGCTACAACACTAAGAAAAGGCGTACAAGTAGGCCATAGACATATCTAAACACCTGTTGTGAACACAGTAAGGGTAAGTGCATACTTGAACAAAACATACACTACACAAAACCGCATAGTAGGCACACAAAAATCACAGGAAAATGTCACTAGATCAGATTAAGATAGTAGCATGGAACGTGGGTGGTGTCACGTCACCCATAAAGAGAAAGGCAATTCTTAAATATCTTAAAAAACAAAGAGCTGACATTGCAGTACTGGAGGAGACACATCTATCACAAGAGGAACACAGGAAACTCCAACAAGATTGGGTTGGAGAAGTCAACTTCACACCATATGAAGCTAAAAGAGCAAGGGGGGTAGCCATTCTCTTCAGGAAACAGTTACCATACAAGATAACTCACAGGGAGATAGACAAGGAGGGTAGATACATCATTTTAAATATAGAAGTGGAACAAACAGCATTCACTCTCTGTGGACTATATGGCCCCTTACACAAGAAGGCTGAGTTCTGGCAGGCAATACAAGGGAAACTATTAACGTACACAGGGACACAGCTAGTGGTAGTGGGAGACTTCAATATAGCACCTCAGGTACCGGCGGACCGATTTCCCAACCCAGACAATCCAGGGATTACAAACCACCCAGCCGCATACTGCAAAAAAGAAACCAGGATACTGAATAAATTTAAAAGGGCGTTGAATTTGACAGACATTTGGAGGGCGAGACATCCAGACAGTAGAGACTTTACATGCATATCCCCATCCAAACAGATTAAGTACGGATAATCCAACTATCCTCAAGAGGTGCGCTGCTGGATAATGATTCCGTTCCGGTGGGCTTGGTGTAAAGGCTGCGCTCTCCAGACGAACTCCCAGAGGAATCCTACATATACAGACGAAATAGAGAGAGAGGCGCCAGACCCATAAAGCAGTAACGTTTGGATGTAGAGACAAATAACATGCAAATAATCCCCCCTTCTAGAGTGGATACTCACAATTGTAGCGGCACTTAGAGCGTGCCCTTCACTGCGAGTCGGGACCGTTGTGAGTCGCCCGACAGACACCCCCAGGCAGATGACGTCACTGATGGAGCTCCAATAGGCTGTAGGCTGTATCGATCTATGGGATCTCCTTGGGCTCAGCTGGAACTATCAGCGCTCAGTCTCACCATGGGAGTGTGAAGTGTGAAAACGATAACCTTAATTGCGGTCAGCAAACAGGTATTCAAAGACACAGGAGCACAAAGGTGAAAGTAAATTCTTGGTTTATTAAGATAAAAAACAAACAGCAACGCGTTTCCCGGCTACAATGCCGCTTCATCAGGCTGTATCATATCATACCATTACTCTCCTTAAATACCTTATGTGCACCTGTCTGAGGGCGGTCTTACAGCTACTACCTGCCTTCCTATCCAAATGTTAACTCTTAACTATCCGACCTTTTATGAAATAAATTACTCTGAGAAATGCTTAATAAGTCTTGTATAGCACAACATATTGTATTAGCAAATTTTATTAGCACATATTGTATTAGCATATTGTATTAGCAAATTTTCTAAGAACCATGTATTTTATTTATATCCAATTTACATACTTGGCAAAATGAAAAAAGAAGAAAAAAATATATATACTTGTTTTCCCCTAGCTTTAGATTTATTTCATAAAAGGTCGGATAGTTAAGAGTTAACATTTGGATAGGAAGGCAGGTAGTAGCTGTAAGACCGCCCTCAGACAGGTGCACATAAGGTATTTAAGGAGAGTAATGGTATGATATGATACAGCCTGATGAAGCGGCATTGTAGCCGGGAAACGCGTTGCTGTTTGTTTTTTATCTTAATAAACCAAGAATTTACTTTCACCTTTGTGCTCCTGTGTCTTTGAATACCTGTTTGCTGACCGCAATTAAGGTTATCGTTTTCACACTTCACACTCCCATGGTGAGACTGAGCGCTGATAGTTCCAGCTGAGCCCAAGGAGATCCCATAGATCGATACAGCCTACAGCCTATTGGAGCTCCACCAGTGACGTCATCTGCCTGGGGGTGTCTGTCGGGCGACTCACAACAGTCCCGACTCGCAGTGAAGGGCACGCTCTAAGTGCCGCTACAATTGTGAGTATCCACTCTAGAAGGGGGGATTATTTGCATGTTATTTGTCTCTACATCCAAACGTTACTGCTTTATGGGTCTGGCGCCTCTCTCTCTATTTTGTCCATCCAAACAGACATTATCAAGGATAGACTTCTTCCTTATATCATCTACCCTGAGCACACAGATTTTAGACACTAAAATTGACACGGTCACACTGTCAGACCACGCACCAATCTCACTGATTATGATGGTGGGCCCCAGACGACCCAAAAGGGAAGGATGGAAATTCCCATACTACTTGTACAGGGATGCTAATCTCCTAAACCACCTTAAGGGGGAATGGTTACACTATGCAGAAGCCAACAAAGCACACATGTCAACACCGGCCTTATTTTGGGACACAGCAAAGGCGGTTCTAAGAGGAGTTATCATGACAGTTTGAATAAAGGTGGTGTATATCCTGCGCAAAGAACAGGTGGGGAAGGGGGGTGGGGGATGCCTCTAGCTCTCCTCGATGGGTACCCTAGCGTGCCCAATGTGTAAAAGATATATGCAAGGTAGAGGTGAGCGCCAAAAGAAGGCTGAGGGTAGGGTGGGGAACGCTAAAATAGGCTAAAATTAGCTGATAGAATGTAAAATTAAAAATTACAAATTTATTTATTCCATACAATAATTATAATAATAAAAAAGAACAATATACACTGATAGTTGTTCATGGATCCATGTTACAAATGGTAGCAAATTGCAGTGTTAGGTAAAATACAATACAATATAATAATAAAAACAATTGTAAATACTGATAAATTCAGTGGCTGATGATATAGCCTTTTATGCTGAGTATCTGTTAAATGATTAACACCTTGGTTGAGTCCAGTAAGTGTAAGATGCTCCTGGTAGATAGTGTAGGGTTAATTGTAATCCAATATTGTGCAGGAGAAAAAAGTAGCAAGATTTGGGTGTGATCAGTGTCCAATACAACAATTTAGAAAAAAGTGGTAGAAAAAATGTGTGTTCACTCTATGTGATGAAAAAATGATGATAAAAAAATGATGAAATCCCTCCAAAAAAATGTTATAAAAAATGAAAAAAGGTGAAAAAGGATAAAATAGGATAAAAAAATAGTGTAAATTTTGAAATCCGAAGTGATGTTGGTGATGTCAGTGCAAATCAATCAATCAGTGGTTCAGTATTGATGCAATGTTTTGAAAAAAGAAGATTATGCAAAAAGAAAAAATCCTGAAAAAAAGAAAACAAACAATACTCTAATATATGCAATCTGTACAATAGATATATCAGTATTATGCTTACTCAGATCTGTCAACGCGTTTCGGCCATATACCTCTGGCCTTTATCAAGGAGTTATCATGACATATGCATCAGGGGTTAACAAGAAATACAAACAAAGAGAAGACATATTACTAAGACAAGTCACAAACGCATATAATAAATACCTTAGAGCCCCTAACGCAGAGAACAGGCAAAAGTATACCGGAGTCAAACTACAGAGGGACACATTCTTACTACAAAACGCTAAAGGAACCATTAGTAGAGCCAGAGCACGTTTTTACAGATACGGTAACAGGATAAGCAGTACATTAGCTAATATCACTAGGTTAGTAAGAAAACCCAATGTAATACAGACACTGAAGATTCAGGGCAGGTCCTTAACCACAGAAGCTGAAAAACAGCAAGCATTCTGCGAATACTATTCAGAATTATATACACCACATCCAGTTGACAGAGGACACAGGGAACAGTTTTGGAAGGGAATTAAATTACCCCAAATCACGGAGGAGAACCTCCAACACTTAAATGCACCGATCTCAGTACAGGAAATACATAAGACAATAGGGCACCTCCCCCTAAATAAGACGGCAGGGCCAGATGGCTTGCCCAACGAATTTTACAAATTGATGAGAGAAGAGGTATCAAACACCCTGGCCAAACTATTTGATAAGATACCAGGAGGGGAAGAACTGAGAGAACGTTTCACGGAAGCACATATCTATATCCTTCCAAAACCAGGAAGAGACCCAACAGCTAGAGAATCATATAGACCCATATCACTATTAAATAGCGACTATAAAATCTTTACCAAAATTCTGGCCAATAGACTAGCGACCATAATGCCATCCCTGATCCACAGTGACCAAACAGGGTTCGTCAAAGGTAGATCCTCAGTTCTCAATATCAGGAAAGTGCAATTAGTATTACAACACTACTGGAACAACAGGGAAGGGGGAAAAGTAGACACTCCAACACAAAGAGCGTGCATGCTGGCGATCGACGCGGAGAAGGCTTTTGACAAGGTATTGTGGGAGCATTTATTCTACACGCTGACCAGATATGGAATTCGGGGTTCCTTCTTCGGGTCGGTCGCCAGCATTTACAGGTCAGCCCAGGCCGCGGTGATTGTCAATGGAACGCTCTCTCCAAGATTCCGACTGGGGAGGGGAACGAGGCAGGGTTGCCCCCTGTCCCCTCTCCTTTTTGACCTGGCCATGGAACCACTGGCATACAGAATCAGGACTGAAACACAAGGAATGAGGGTGGGGCGGGCGACTTTACACCTATCCTTATACGCAGACGATATGGTGTTATTCATATCAGACCCAGAAAGAGAAACACCACGATTGATGTCTATTATTGAGGAATTTAGCAAAATCTCGGGGTACCAAATTAATAAAGATAAGAGCGAAATCCTGTGGCTATCCCCATTGGGTCATAAAGAAGACCTAGGATTCAAATTTAAAATACTAGAGGATACTATTAAATATTTGGGGATAAGCTTATCAAAAGACCCCTCCAGATGGTATGCCCTTAACCACAAACCAATTATTAGAAAAATCATAGAAGATCTCAGAAATTGGAAAGCATTACCAGTATCAGTGTCGGGCAGAATATGCTTGATAAAAATGATCTTGTTTCCAAGGTTAATGTACACTTTCCAAATGATTCCCATGTTGTTGCACAAGAAAGATCTGAAGTATTTAAACACACAACTTGCAAACTTCATATGGTCGGGGAAAAAACACAGGATTAGCTTGGAGAAGCTGATGTGCTCGGTCCACGCTGGGGGCTTTGGACTGCCGAACTTGGAACTATATAACTGGGCCACGTCCAGCAAATACGTTCTGGACTGGCTAAGTAACACAAATCACTTCACACATAAAGAAATAGAGAGCAGCTTGGTTCAGCCATGGGCTTTAGCAATGTTACCACATATGGAGCTTCACAAAATACGTAAATTGACCAAGGACTCTCCACTCTTTGGGGAATCAATCAGGGCCTGGGCAAAAATGTGTAGGTGGATGGGGGTATCACATACATACACAAAATTCATACCCATGGGAGGGAACCCGGACTTCCCAGCAAGACTGACTACGAAACCATTTCAACAATGGAAAGATAAGGGCTTACACTCAGTTAAACAGTTGGTGTCAGAATCTACTGGGCTAATCCACACTTTCCAAGACTTACAGAAAGATTTTTCACTACCTAGACAACACCACTTTGCATACTTGCAAATCAAACACTACGTAACACAATTGCAGAAACACATAAACTTTACAGACCATACTGACCCGATATCAAAACTGGTTTCCGTGACATCTCAGGGCGGTCACTCGGTCTCCCCCATATACAAAATGCTGATAGACATACCAAACCAAAAAAACAGGACAAGCCTGAGCAATAAATGGTCGGATATACTGCAGACTCAGATTTCAGAGGAACAAATCACAAAAAGTGTGGAGAACGTCAGGAAAGCCACCATAGGAGCTGACGTAAGGGAAATGCACACAAAAATGATTCATAGGGCACATATCACTCCTAGGATATATAGTAAGTGGGTGAAGGAAGCAGACAATGTTTGTGTCAGGTGTAGGCAGCCCGACCCTGAATATGTACATTTACTTGAGACATGCCCAAGATTGACAAAATTTTGGGCTATGACGGAAAGATGGATGAACAAGACATGCTCTACCCAGATCAAACTGGATGGGAGGGCCATAATACTTCTAGATATCCCAGGTAACCTAGGCACACAGAAACAACTTATATATAACATAGTCCTCACAGCGAGGAGACTGATTCTCAGGGAGTGGAGGAAAAGAGATCCACCAACACTAGGGCAGCTCAAAAGTTTACTGCTGCAACATATGACAATAGAACAGTTTGATACTATGGGAGATGTAAAGGAAAGGGTCAAAGTTTTTATGAGGAAATGGGAAAAGTTGATCCTACAACAGTCAGTCCAGATACAAAAACAGATAATACACCCATTCCATAATTCAGAATACATTTTAACAGCACAACTGAGAGGGGAATGGAAAATACTGTAACGCTCACAACCAGGGAATGTGAGTCCCAGGGGATGGAGGAGTCCACCGCTGCGCATCAAAGGGGGAGGCATTCAAATGCAGAGCAGTTTCAGGATAAGAAGGCTAACTGGTAAGAATCTTTAACAGCTTGAAAGAACTTAAAAGCTGTAGATATAGGAACTGTGAGGGTAACTACAAAGGTGAGATGAATGAGATTAAAATTAAGGGAGGGAGGGTGAGGAAAAGGAAAGAGGGGGGGACAGTTTGACGGCAAAAAAATTTTTTAATACAAATTTTGCTTTTGGAAGTATATCATGTTTATCAAGGTTATTGTAACCACCTGGCAAAAGTCTGTAAATGATGTTGAACTGTCACCCAATAAAAAAAGAATATTAAAAAAAAAAATAGGCCCCTCCCACTCATATTACAACAGTGGGAAGCCTCAGGGAACTGTTTCTAGGCAAAATTCAAGCCAGCCATGTGGAAAAAACTAGGCCCCAATAAGTTTTATCACCAAACATATGTAAAAAAACGATTAAACATGCCAGCAAATATATACTTTTATAAGAGTGTATCTCTATTAATAAGCCTGATACCAGTTGCTATCACTGCATTTAAGGCTTTACTTACATTACTTCGGTATCAGCAGCATTTTCTAGCAAATTCCATCCCTAGAAAAATATTTTAACTGCACATACCTTATTACAGGAAAACCTGCACGCTATTCCCCCTCTGAAGTTACCTCACTCCTCAGAATATGTGAGAACAGCAAAGGATCTTAGTTACTTCTGCTAAGATCATAGAAAACGCAGGCAGATTCTTCTTCTAAATACTGCCTGAGATAAACAGTACACTCCGGTACCATTTAAAAATAACAAACTTTTGATTGAAGAAATAAACTAAGTATAAAACACCACAGTCCTCTTACGACCTCCATCTTAGTTGAGAGTTGCAAGAGAATGACTGGATATGGCAGTGAGGGGAGGAGCTATATAGCAGCTCTGCTGTGGGTGATCCTCTTGTAACTTCCTGTTGGGAAGGAGAATATCCCACAAGTAATGGATGATCCGTGGACTGGATACACTTAACAAGAGAAACAACCCTTAACAAGAGTCCCACTAGTGCGGATATCACAGGGTGTAATACAATTCAACCAACATTTATATCCAAGACACGTATATATGACAAGAGGCTTACCGCATCGGTGGTGTTCAAGAGTAGTAGAAATCTACCTCAGAGTTGTATCTTCTGTGTTGCCACAGTAAGCACTCACCTTAATGCACTGGCGTGTATCACCAAGTCCACTTGCAGCGTTCAGCCTCTCTTACACACCAGGTAAATAACACTGGTGAGGGCTTCTTCGACACTGGAATAGTTGGGGCTCTCCTAAACCCTCTCTTTTAAATATAAGCATGCAAACAAATTTCACGGTCCCAGTGAAATAAAGGCAGGGAGAGATTCCTTTAGTTAAAAGTACTTTTTTATTCATCACTTGCATTAAAAGCATTACCAACACAGCATACAGACAGACCCCACAGCTGACGCGTTTCCTGCCTCACGGGCAATTTATCAGAGCTATGATAATTTGTTTGCATTCTTTCCAAGCATACCTATTTGTTTCGGTCTTTACCTATATCAATCCCTAAATCTCATATCAAAATTCCAGAAGATTTGCAACAAGTATATTCGGAAAAATAGGCATCCAAGATTTGCAACTCTGATTTTACAACTTCCTATTCCTATAATTTAGCTGCATACCATATTTTGCCATGCTGCACCCTCAATTCAAATAGCAAATGGAAGACTCTTGAACAGGCATTCCTATGCAACAAGCTTCTCTCAGAGATTTAATTTGGTTCCCCAAACATGTTAGACCACACTATAACATCCAAAATCTCATTGTCCTTTCAGCTTTGCGATTCTGGGATATTTGTTGGGGGGGGGGATTTGTAATTTTTTTTACAGGTAAAAGAGCCGATTACTTTGGGACAATGCCCCGCAAAAGGCCCTTTTAAGGGCTATTTGTAATTTAGTGTACGGTAGGGCTTTTTTTCTATTTTGGGGGGCTTTTTTATTTTGTTAGGGGGATTAGATTAGGTGTAATTAGTTTAAAAATATTGTAATTTGTTTATTATTTTCTGTAATTTAGTGTGGGGTTTTTTGTACTTTAGATAATTTTATTTAATTGTATTTAATTGTTGTTAAATGAGTTGTTTTTTTTAATTATAGTGTAGTGTTAGGTGTAATTGTAACTTAGGTTTTATTTTACAGGTACTTTTGTATTTGTTTTAGCTAGGTAGTTATTAAATAGTTAATAACTATTTAGTAACTATTCTACCTAGTTAAAATAAATACATACTTGCCTTTAAAATAAAAATAAACCCTAAGCTAGCTACAATGTAACTATTAGTTATATTGTAGCTATCTTAGGGTTTATTTTATAGGTAAGTATTTAGTTTTATATACGAATTATTTAGTTAATAGTAGGAATTTTATTTAGATTTATTTAAATTATATTTAAGTTAGGGGGGGTTAGGGTTAAACTTAGGTTTAGGGGTTAATTACTTTAGTATAGTGGCGGCGACGTTGGGGGCGGCAGATTAGGGGTTAATAAATGTAGGTAGGTGTTAGCGATGTTAGGGATGGCAGATTAGGGGTTAATAATATTTAACTGTTTGCGAGGCGGGAGTGCGTCGGTTTAGGGGTTAATATATTTATTTTAGTGGCGGCGATGTCCGGTTCGGCAGATTAGGGGTTAAAAATTTAATTTTAGTGTTTGCAATGCGGGAGGGCCTCGGTTTAGGGGTTAATAGGTAGTTCATGGGTGTTAGTGCACTTTTTAGCACTTTAGTTAAGAGTTTTACGCTACGGCGTTGTAGTGTAAAACTCTTAACTACTGACTTTTAAATGCGGTACCAGTCTTGACAGGAGAGGGTCTACCGCTCACTTTTTGGCAGACTCGTAATACCGGCGCTATGCAAGTCCCATTGAAAAAATAGGATGCGCAATTTACGTAAGTGGATTTGTGGGATTTCCAAGTCTGGCCAAAAAAGTGAGCGGTACACCTGTACCTGCAAGACTCATAATACCAGCGGGCGTTAAAAAGCAGCGTTGGGACCGGCCAACGCTGCTTTTTAAGCCTAACGCACAACTCGTAATCTAGCCGATTCTTTCCTCAACATAGCTCCACACCCATCTCCCTCACATTCTGTTCCGAGATTACTAAGTGCACTGTGATTTTCTCACCCTCATCACTGGTGTCTTATGGGAGTCGAAATTCTGTCGGATTTATTTCAAGACAGTCAATTCTGCTCCCTTCTGCAATTTCACTCCATTTTTGATACTCCACCTCATTTAATTTTTTAATATCGGAGGCTTAAAGTCCTGGCAGTTTATAGATTCTCAACTCTGATCACTGACTGATTGGGAAAGATGATGTGTACAGGGTTGTGTCGCTTGTAGAGTGCTCTGTATTTCCTACCAAGATATTAGTTGACACCCCCACCTTCTTCAAATCAGCATATATATCCTCCTGAGAAAGAGAACTGCGCTTTTCAGCAGAAGAAACCACTTGGTCCTAAAGCAGTTACTAGTACCAAATCTACTGTTCACTGTATTACGCTCTTAGAATTATATGTGAATATTCTGACTCAATGGCATCTCACCCCTCTGTGACTGTTCAAAATTTCTCCACTTAATTCTCCATTACGTTGGCGCAATTGTGTTGTCTGAAATCATTATTCGGAATAAAGCCAAGTGGGTCTGTTTCATCTTGAGTTGGAACATTTACCCCTCTCTGATCGTTTGTTCTGTGTGTATCTTTTTACATCCACTAAGTTTTAACCAAAAAATAGAAAAGATCGAATGGGCATCATGAGTTTTTAGGGGACTATGGAAGAGTATGTTTTTTCTACACATAAACTAAATCTACACTGCTTCATTTGGGAATCCTGGATCCGAATGAAACCCCAACGTCCTTGAGATACAAAACTCATGTACACACTATGGGGTTTATACCTCCCTTTTTTCCCTCTTTCTCTCCCGCTTGTAAGGTGGGCAGCCTCTGGGGAATTCGCACCAATTTCTTTAATGTTACTCTAATGCTCTTTAGTCATTGCAAAACAAAACTTCAACTATCGCAATGTTTTCTCATTTGCTATCTCTATAAGACTTTGATAATTCTAGATATACTTGGTTCCCTGATCTCTTCATGTGATGAAAAGAAAAATGCAACCAAAAATAAATTAGGTATCCCATTTTTTAAACATTTCACCCAATAATTTTATTATAGTACAATAAGTACTTGAGTTTCAGTACAAAGTCGGACTGTTCTTTTTTCTTTTATAAACCAAAGAATAGGTCTGTATTATTCGTATTTTCATTGTTCTGTAATTATATCATGTTCTCTAAGCCTTAATAAAAAGAATTAAAAAAGAAATACATGCTTTACCAGATTACAGTATTTAATTTTAACACTTTAATGAAAAATAAAACTGATGTATATGTGTGTCTACTGACTTATAAAATTCTAAAAACCATAGAACTCAACCCCAAACAACTAAAAATCTCACTGGATCCCCGGAAGTAGTGATAATATTTTTAGGAGAGGAATCTTAAAATAAATAAACAAAGCATATTCATTGCTGTAATTACCTTCATGTGCAATCTCAATGGAATGAGGATAGGCCTTTAAAACAACAATCCAGAAAAACATAATTTATGTAAGAACTTACCTGATAAATTAATTTCTTTCATATTAGCAAGAGTCCATGAGCTAGTGACGTATGGGATATACATTCCTACCAGGAGGGGCAGTTTCCCAAACCTCAAAATGCCTATAAATACACCCCTCACCACACCCACAAATCAGTTTAACGAATAGCCAAGAAGTGGGGTGATAAGAAAAAAGTGCGAAAGCATATAAAATAAGGAATTGGAATAATTGTGCTTTATACAAAAAAATCATAACCACCAAAAAAAGGGTGGGCCTCATGGACTCTTGCTAATATGAAAGAAATGAATTTATCAGGTAAGTTCTTACATAAATTATGTTTTCTTTCATGTAATTAGCAAGAGTCCATGAGCTAGTGACGTATGGGATAATGACTACCCAAGATGTGGATCTTTCCACGCAAGAGTCACTAGAGAGGGAGGGATAAAATAAAGACAGCCAATTCCAGCTGAAAATAATCCACACCCAAAATAAAGTTTAATGAAAACATAAGCAGAAGATTCAAACTGAAACCGCTGCCTGAAGTACTTTTCTACCAAAAACTGCTTCAGAAGAAGAAAATACATCAAAATGGTAGAATTTAGTAAAAGTATGCAAAGAGGACCAAGTTGCTGCTTTGCAAATCTGATCAACCGAAGCTTCATTCCTAAACGCCCAGGAAGTAGAAACTGACCTAGTAGAATGTGTCAGACTCAACTTTGCTCTTATCTAGAAAGATTAGAATAGTTGAGCATAAGTATGTTAATGGACCACAACTGCTGGAATTCAAGTCAGTAAATGTATATATGTAGCTGAACTGATAGATGGTATCAACAACATGAACCCAGGCAACTGGTTGTACCATAATACCATACAGCAGAATTTGATATATTGTGAGTATAGGTTAAAGGTTCTTATTGTCAACACATGTGTAGGTAGTACACTGAGAAATTTATGACACAAATTTCAACCTAAGTATACAAATGAGAATTGCAACAGCAGTTTTAAAAAGCTATTTAGTGAAACAATTGAATAACAGTTATATTATCATTCAGCCTGGATATATACTATAACCATGATTTGAAGAGGACTTTTGGAAAGTAAGCTTAGTAGCTGGTTTACACAACTCAGAGAAGCGCAACTTAGGTACATGTTCATATATATGATCAATAGAGACAAGCAAGCAAATTTATATGGAGCGTGAGATGTACAAACAATCCGAGGTAGAAGTTATGCTGCAGTTTAAAGCTTACCGGTAAGTTAGAAGACACTTTAGTTGCGGCCGTTAGAGAGGGGAATGCTGGAGCTGTGTGTTCCGGAGGCAGCGTGCGTGGAGCGGAGATGGCGTGTGACGTCACCGCTCAGGATGTTCAGCTTAGAAGGAGGAATACAGGAACGCTGCAAATATTTTACAAGGAGGTGAAATTAGGTGAGCTGTTCCTGTAGAGCGATATAGATAAAGGTCATAAAGCAGAGCTGGTGCTGGATGATTTGTGAACAGCGTTCACACGAGTACTGCAAAGTCAGTAATTAAGGTAGAGCCTGAACCACAACTGATCCAGGGAGAGGCTGTACTGTTGATAACCACAATACTAAGCAAAGATATTGTGGGGAGTGAACCTTATAAAGGTAAGTTATGCTGCAATACTGGGTCCTAAAGAGAGACTATTGTGTAAGCATAAAGAGAAGAAGGATGACACCCTGACAGAACCCCCCCTTCAAGGAGCAACTCCGGTGCTCACAACTTGGGCCTGTCTGGGTTCCGCTGATGAAAACGAGAGACCAGACGAGGTGCGGAAATGTTACAGGCCAGTTCCCAGGAGTCTTCCTCAGAGGAGTAACCCTTCCAATGGACAAGATATTCGAGACGTCCAAGTCGTAGACGAGAGTCCAGAATGGAGGAAACCTCATACTCCAAGTCAGGATCTATGTCAACAGATGGTGAAGGGCTAAGGTCAGTGGAAGCACGGAGATGTCTATAGGGTTTTAACAAGGAGACATGGAAGGTTGGGTGAATTTTAAGGGAGTCCGGTAGTCTAAGACGTACAGCGTTGACGTTGACAACCCTGTCCACCGGGTAAGGTCCAACAAAAAGAGGTGACAATTTCTTTGAAGCGGTGTTCAGTTTCATATTCCTGGTGGAGAGCCAAACCAAGTCTCCGGGACTGTAATGAGGAGAAGGCTGGCGATGGCGATCATAGTAATGCTTGTATGAGTCCTTGGCTTGTTTGATGGCTGCTTCAATATTCTGGAAGTTTGAGGAAATGTCCGTAGTTAACTGAGAAATTGAAGGCGATACTGTATCCGAGGAAGGTAGAAGTTGGAAACGAGGGTGAAAGCCATAATTAGCGAAGAATGGTGTTTGATTGGTTGAAGTATGTATGGTATTATTATAACAGAACTCAGCGTAGGACAAGAAATCTGACCAACGATGTTGCTGAGAGGAGCAGAAGGATCTGAGGAATTGTTCAAGCCACTGGTTACACCTCTCTGTTTGGCCGTTCCCCTGGGGGTGGTAGGCCGTGGTTAGTTTTCGTTGGAAGGAAAAGATTCTACAGAATTCTTGCCATAATTTGCAAGAAAATTGTGTGCCTCGGTCACTGAGGATTGAAGTGGGTAAACCATGATGTTTAAATACATGTTTGAGGAGTAGATGAACTGTTTCCAAGGCAGTGGGTAGTTTAGAGTAGGGAATAAAATGGCACATCTTAGTGAATAAATCCACAACAACTAGGATAGTGGTGTTCCTGGAAGATGTGGGTAGATCTACTATGAAATCTAATGCGATTTCTGACCAAGGTGTCTTGGGGGTAGGTAGTGGAAGAAGAAGTTCGTAGGCTGGTTGTTTAGCTTTTTTAGAGTTAGTACATGTAGCACAGGATAGTACATGTTCTTTGATGTCCTTGAACATATGGGGCCACCAGTAATTTCTTGACACCAGTTCAAATGTTTTATTGATGCCAGGATGACCTGCTAAGGAAGACTCATGTACAGTTTGGAGAAGAGTTGGTCTAAGAGTAGATGGTATAAATAATTTTGCCGAATGATAATAACAACCATTAGGATGAAGTTGTAAGAGATGTAAAGGTTTGTTGTGGTCTTTATTTTGTTCTCTGAGGACTGTTGGAAGTGAATTGAAAGTGAAAAGTAGAAACTTGTCCTGTGGAATGAGTGATTGTTCTGAAGAGTGGACTGGAGAATAAGATGTAATCCTAGAAAGTGCATCAGCCTTTTGATTCTTCCCTGAAGGACGATAGGTGATTAGAAAGTTAAAGCGAGAGAAAAAAAGATTCCATCTTACCTGTCTGGCTGACAGAGTTCGGGTACATTTCAAATATTGCAGATTCCTGTGATCTGTGTAAATGAGCGTGGGAATCCTGACACCTTCCAACAAGTGACGCCAATGTTCCAACGAGAGTTTTATTGCCAGGAGTTCCTTATCACCTATCGCGTAATTCTGTTCGGCTGTATTCAGGGTCCGTGAATAGTATGCAACAGGATGAAGTGGTTTCGACAAATCTTGTCTTTGGGAAAGGATAGCCCCTATTGCATAGTTTGAGGCATCAACCTCTAACACAAACTGGAGCCTTGTATCAGGGAAGCGGAGAATAGGTGCTGTTGTGAAACACTTTTTTAAGTAGTCGAAAGCTGTCTGTGCTTCAGGTGTCAATTTAAATGATTTGTTAGCGTTCGTGAGGCTAGTTAAAGGTATTGCAAGTTTAGAAAAATTCTTAATAAACTTGCGGTAAAAATTTGCGAAGCCCATGAAGCATTGTACCTGTCGTTTGGCTTTTGGGGTAGGCCAGTTTAAAATAGATTCAATCTTTTTATTGTCCATACTGATACCAGAGGGAGTTATGTGATAGCCCAGAAAGGTTATAGACTGTGAGTTGAATAGACACTTTTCGGCCTTTGCATAGAGATGATTACCCCTGAGTCTCGAGAGAACCTGTCGTACGTGTAGGATGTGTTCTTGATATGTCTTAGAGTATATTAGAATATCATCCAAGTAAATGACTATGAATACGTCCAGGATGTCCCTAAATATATCATTGATCAGGTGTTGAAAGGTTGCGGGGGCGTTGCACAGCCCGAATGGCATAACAACATATTCAAAGAGGCCGTAGCGTGTCCTAAAGGCCGTCAACCATTCATCACCTGATCTGATTCTAATAAGATTATATGCTCCCCTCAGATCTAACTTAGTAAAAAACTTAGCCCCTTCGAGCCAATCTATAAGCTCGGGAATGAGGGGTAAGGGGTAGCGATTTTTTACTGTGATTTTATTCAACTGTCTATAATCAACTATAGGCCTGAGGGAACCATCTTTATTCTTGACGAAGAATATACCTGCACTGGCCGGTGATGTGGAGGGACGTATAAAACCTTTTGTGAGATTTTCATCTAAATATGATTTTAGGTGTTTAAGCTCGGATTCAGATAGAGGAAAAACATGCCCAGTTGGAATCTCAGATCCAGGTAAGATGTCAATGGGGCAATCATATTTCCTATGTGGGGGTAGGTTTTCGGCTTCTTTTTTACTAAAAACATCAGCATAGTCCCTATATACTTCAGGAATATTTAAATCTAGGTCTGCTTCAGTGGTTTGCAAAACAGCGACAGGAAAACATGTAGAAACACAGAATTTCGAATTAAAACTGAGAGAGAGGGTAACCCAGTCTATCTGAGGATTATGTGTAGAAAGCCAACTGATACCAAGTACAATAGGTGAGATAGGTGATGAAATTACATCAAAAGTGATATATTCTCTGTGGTGTTCAGAGGTTACTACAAGTAAAGGTATGGTTTGAAATTCTACCGGCCCAGTAGTAATGGGGTTCCCATCTATGCCTCTTAAAGAAACAGGAGACCTTTTGTGCACCAAGGGTATTTTATTTGTGTGGGTGAAATTTTTATCAATGTATGAAGCTGTAGCTCCAGAATCAATAATCGCGGAGGCGTTGACCCGCCGAAGATCCCACTGCAAGAGAAGGGATACATTTAGATAAGGTGAAACTGGTAAGAGAGTACTACAGTACTGAGGATGGTTAGAAGTCTTACCCTTGTTTTGGCGTTGGAGGGAAGGACAGTCCTTAACTGTGTGATTGTCAGCAGCACAATAGAGGCAGAGATTGTTCAATCTTCTCCTAGCTTTTTCCTCTTGAGAGAGAGGTCCTTTTAACATCCCTATGTCCATAGGTTCTGGTATATGTTTGGTAACGGAACTAGGTGTAGGTTTTCTTAGGGTATACATCATGAGAAGACCTCTCCTGCTGTCTTTCCCTGAGAAGTCTATCTATTGTGATACTAAGGGTCATCAATTCCTCTAATGAGGCTGGCAAATCAGATCTGGAAAGTTCATCTTTTATACCGTCAGAAAGTCCTAGACTAAACTGATTTCTGAGAGAGATGTCATTCCACATAGTATCTTTAGCCCATTTCTTGAAGTCGGCAATATAGTCTTTGACTACTCATTTCCTTTGTTTAAGGGCTCTCATGGCAGTCTCTGCCGTCAACTGTTTGTATGGATCCTCATACAAAAGACCCATGGCATTGAAAATTTTTTCGAGGGAGTTCAGAATCTCATCATTGGTTTCAAAAAAGGCATTGGCCCATGTACGGGGTTCACCTCTTAGATATGAAATTACAGTGAGGACCCTGGCCCTATCATTAGGGTAGGTGTGAGGTTTCAGTGAGAACATGAGTAAACAGGCGTTTTTGAATTCTCTGTAAAGAGACCTGTCTCCATTAAATTTCTCAGGGGGACTAACCTGAGGCTCTATTATGGGAGTTCTTTTATCTACAACATCCCTAATATAAGCTTTTAGGGCATCATTCTGTGCCTTTAGTGTATTGAAACCTTCTGTTAGGATATAAACCCTTTGTGTTAGGGTCTGTAAATGAGCGTTAATCCCAGCTGGGTCCATCTTGGTTTTTAAGGCTTAGTATTCTGTCAGGCTCAACTTTGCTCTTATCTAGAAAGATTAGAATAGTTGAGCATAAGTATGTTAATGGACCACAACTGCTGGAATTCAAGTCAGTAAATGTATATATGTAGCTGAACTGATAGATGGTATCAACAACATGAACCCAGGCAACTGGTTGTACCATAATACCATACAGCAGAATTTGATATATTGTGAGTATAGGTTAAAGGTTCTTATTGTCAACACATGTGTAGGTAGTACACTGAGAAATTTATGACACGAATTTCAACCTAAGTATACAAATGAGAATTGCAACAGCAGTTTTAAAAAGCTATTTAGTGAAACAATTGAATAACAGTTATATTATCATTCAGCCTGGATATATACTATAACCATGATTTGAAGAGGACTTTTGGAAAGTAAGCTTAGTAGCTGGTTTACACAACTCAGAGAAGCGCAACTTAGGTACATGTTCATATATATGATCAATAGAGACAAGCAAGCAAATTTATATGGAGCGTGAGATGTACAAACAATCTGAGGTAGAAGTTATGCTGCAGTTTAAAGCTTACCGGTAAGTTAGAAGACACTTTAGTTGCGGCCGTTAGAGAGGGGGATGCTGGAGCTGTGTGTTCCGGAGGCAGCGTGCGTGGAGCGGAGATGGCGTGTGACGTCACCGCTCAGGATGTTCAGCTTAGAAGGAGGAATACAGGAACGCTGCAAATATTTTACAAGGAGGTGAAATTAGGTGAGCTGTTCCTGTAGAGCGATATAGATAAAGGTCATAAAGCAGAGCTGGTGCTGGATGATTTGTGAACAGCGTTCACACGAGTACTGCAAAGTCAGTAATTAAGGTAGAGCCTGAACCACAACTGATCCAGGGAGAGGCTGTACTGTTGATAACCACAATACTAAGCAAAGATATTGTGGGGAGTGAACCTTATAAAGGTAAGTTATGCTGCAATACTGGGTCCTAAAGAGAGACTATTGTGTAAGCATAAAGAGAAGAAGGATGACACCCCGACAAATGAGCTGTAATCCTTTGAGGCGGAGTTTTACCCGACTCGA
Source organism: Bombina bombina (assembly GCF_027579735.1). Classification (NCBI taxonomy): domain Eukaryota; kingdom Metazoa; phylum Chordata; class Amphibia; order Anura; family Bombinatoridae; genus Bombina; species Bombina bombina. Next base: position 2,377,348 of record NW_026511871.1, on the reverse strand, counting down.
CATAGGCATGATGAATTAAAGATTTCAACCAAGATGCCAAAGAAATGGCAGAAGCTTTCTGGCCTTTTCTAGAACCGGAAAAGATAACAAATAGACTAGAAGTCTTTCGGAAAGACTTAGTAGCTTCAACATAATATTTCAAAGCTCTAACAACATCCAAAGAATGCAACGATTTCTCCTTAGAATTCTTAGGATTAGGACATAATGAAGGAACCACAATTTCTCTACTAATGTTGTTGGAATTCACAACCTTAGGTAAAAATTCAAAAGAAGTTCGCAACACCGCCTTATCCTGATGAAAAATCAGAAAAGGAGACTCACAAGAAAGAGCAGATAATTCAGAGACTCTTCTGGCAGAAGAGATCGCCAAAAGGAACAAAACTTTCCAAGAAAGTAATTTAATGTCCAATGAATGCATGGGTTCAAAAGGAGGAGCTTGAAGAGCCCCCAGAACCAAATTCAAACTCCAAGGAGGAGAAATTGACTTAATGACAGGTTTTATACGAACCAAAGCTTGTACAAAACAATGAATATCAGGAAGATTAGCAATCTTTCTGTGAAAAAGAACAGAAAGAGCAGAGATTTGTCCTTTCAAGGAACTTGCGGACAAACCTTTATCTAAACCATCCTGAAGAAACTGATAAAATTCTCGGAATTCTAAAAGAATGCCAAGAAAAATGATGAGAAAGACACCAAGAAATATAAGTCTTCCAGACTCTATAATATATCTCTCTAGATACAGATTTACGAGCCTGTAACATAGTATTAATCACAGAGTCAGAGAAACCTCTTTGACCAAGAATCAAGCGTTCAATCTCCATACCTTTAAATTTAAGGATTTGAGATCCTGATGGAAAAAAGGACCTTGCGACAGAAGGTCTGGTCTTAACGGAAGAGTCCACGGATGGCAAGAGGCCATCCAGACAAGATCCGCATACCAAAACCTGTGAGGCCATGCCGGAGCTACCAGCAGAACAAACGAGAATTCCTTCAGAATCTTGGAGATTACTCTTGGAAGAAGAACTAGAGGCGGAAGGATATAGGCAGGATGATACTTCCAAGGAAGTGATAATGCATCCACTGCCTCTGCCTGAGGATCCCGGGATCTGGACAGATACCTGGGAAGTTTCTTGTTTAGATGAGACGCCATCAGATCTATTTCTGGAAGTTCCCACATTTGAACAATCTGAAGAAATACCTCTGGGTGAAGAGACCATTCGCCCGGATGCAACGTTTGGGGACTGAGATAATCCGCTTCCCAATTGTCTATACCTGGGATATGTGGTAAAGTATTATGTACAGCGCCAATGCAGGCTAAGGGATAAATATAAACACTGAAAAATGAGATGTATACCTGCTAAGGCTAAAAGTATTTAATACAAATTAGAATAGTATTTTGTTACAAATGATGGATAAAAATAATGGATAAAAACAATGGTAAGGTGGAAGAGGTAAAATATGTTTGAAATCCCTATAAAAACTCACAATGCGTGGATGACAATTGGATCCAAGGGTATTGTGATGAGAAATATAAAATAATAATATTATAAAATCCACGTGTGAGTGCGAATAAACAAATAAGCAAAGTGTTTATGCAACATAAATGTGCATAAATGTGCAGAGTGTTTTTACAGCATAAGTGAGCAGCCAAGTGTGATGATGAAAGTATGAACACTGTATGTAAATACAAAAAGAAACAATCCACAAACTTATAATCAAAAATTCACAAAAAATAATTTGAACAGTCCTGATGACACTGCAGTGCAAAAAGGAATAAAAAGAATAAAAAAGGAACAAAGAATGAACAAAAAATAATCACAGGTGAGTTAATACCAATGAGTGACAAAATGTGGAAAAATAAGATGAGGTGACACAAGGAAAAAATGGAAAAAAAATGTGGAAAAAATAGGTCAAAAAATCCAGTAAAAAGCGAAAAAAACAAAAGTGATGTTCAACAAATGTTAATAAAGATCACAAAAGAACAAAAAGTTGTGTTGTAATCCAAATAACAGTAAAATTAGAAATGGAATCACATGAAGGAACCTTGAATCCTGAGGGGGAGAGTTCCCAGGTGAATCCTGACAGCGGTCAGCTCTTTGTCCAATGTCCTAGAAATGTCCCTGTAGAAAAAGGATTAACATAGCGTAACAAGTCCTCAAAGTAGTTAAAAACTTAGAATAGTGCTTACCAACAGGTCTACGCGTTTCGGCCCCAAAATAAGGCCTTTATCAAGAGTCTAGGACATTGGACAAAGAGCTGACCGCTGTCAGGATTCACCTGGGAACTCTCCCCCTCAGGATTCAAGGTTCCTTCATGTGATTCCATTTCTAATTTTACTGTTATTTGGATTACAACACAACTTTTTGTTCTTTTGTGATCTTTATTAACATTTGTTGAACATCACTTTTGTTTTTTTTGCTTTTTACTGGATTTTTTGACCTATTTTTTCCACATTTTTTTCCATTTTTTCCTTGTGTCACCTCATCTTATTTTTCCACATTTTGTCACTCATTGGTATTAACTCACCTGTGATTATTTTTTGTTCATTCTTTGTTCCTTTTTTATTCTTTTTATTCCTTTTTGCACTGCAGTGTCATCAGGACTGTTCAAATTATTTTTTGTGAATTTTTGATTATAAGTTTGTGGATTGTTTCTTTTTGTATTTACATACAGTGTTCATACTTTCATCATCACACTTGGCTGCTCACTTATGCTGTAAAAACACTCTGCACATTTATGCACATTTATGTTGCATAAAAACTTTGCTTATTTGTTTATTCGCACTCACACGTGGATTTTATAATATTATTATTTTATATTTCTCATCACAATACCCTTGGATCCAATTGTCATCCACGCATTGTGAGTTTTTATAGGGATTTCAAACATATTTTACCTCTTCCACCTTACCATTGTTTTTATCCATTATTTTTATCCATCATTTGTAACAAAATACTATTCTAATTTGTATTAAATCCTTTTAGCCTTAGCAGGTATACATCTCATTTTTCAGTGTTTATATTTATCCCTTAGCCTGCATTGGCGCTGTACATAATACTTTACCACTAGTTCTTTCCCTTGGGGGCTGGTTAGACCCTTCATTTGTATTCAGCTTAAGGGATTGTCTTAGCGCTTGGCTACCACACCATATTCTCTATATACCTGGGATATGAACCGCAGAGATTAGACAGGAGCTGGATTCCGCCCAAACCAGAATTCGAGATACTTCTTTCATAGCCAGAGGACTGTGAGTCCCTCCTTGATGATTGATGTATGCCACAGTTGTGACATTGTCTGTCTGAAAACAAATGAACGATTCTCTCTTCAGAAGAGGCCAAGACTGAAGAGCTCTGAAAATTGCACGGAGTTCCAAAATATTGATCGGTAATCTCACCTCCTGAGATTCCCAAACTCCTTGTGCCATCAGAGATCCCCACACAGCTCCCCAACCTGTGAGACTTGCATCTGTTGAAATTACAGTCCAGGTCGGAAGAACAAAAGAAGCCCCCTGAATTAAACGATGGTGATCTGTCCACCACGTCAGAGAGTGTCGTACAATCGGTTTTAAAGATATTAATTGAGATATCTTTGTGTAATCCCTGCACCATTGATTCAGCATACAGAGCTGAAGAGGTCGCATGTGAAAACGAGCAAAGGGGATCGCGTCCGATGCAGCAGTCATAAGACCTAGAATTTCCATGCATAAGGCTACCGAAGGGAATGATTGTGACTGAAGGTTTCGACAAGCTGAAATCAATTTTAGACGTCTCTTGTCTGTCAAAGACAGAGTCATGGACACTGAATCTATCTGGAAACCCAGAAAGGTTACCCTTGTATGAGGAATCAATTAACTTTTTAGTGAATTGATCCTCCAACCATGATCTTGAAGAAACAACACAAGTCGATTCGTATGAGATTCTGCTAAATGTAAAGACTGAGCAAGTACCAAGATATCGTCCAAATAAGGAAATACCACAATACCCTATTCTCTGATTACAGACAGAAGGGCACCGAGAACTTTTGTAAAAATTCTTGGAGCTGTAGCTAGGCCAAAAGGTAGAGCCACAAACTGGTAATGCTTGTCCAGGAAAGAGAATCTCAGGAACTGATAGTGATCTGGATGAATCGGAATATGCAGATATGCATCCTGTAAATCTATTGTGGACATATAATGCCCTTGCTGAACAAAAGGCAAGATAGTCCTTACAGTTACCATTTTGAATGTTGGTATCCTTACATAACGATTCAATATTTTTAGATCCAGAACTGGTCTGAAGGAATTCTCCTTCTTTGGTACAATGAAGAGATTCGAATAAAACCCCAGCCCCTGTTCCAGAACTGGAACTGGCATAATTACTCCAGCCAACTCTAGATCTGAAACACATTTCAGAAATGCTTGAGCTTTCACTGGATTTACTGGGACACGGGAAAGAAAAAATCTCTTTGCAGGAGGTCTTATCTTGAAACCAATTCTGTACCCTTCTGAAACAATGTTCTGAATGCAAAGATTGTGAACAGAATTGATCCAAATTTCTTTGAAAAAACGTAACCTGCCCCCTACCAGCTGAGCTGGAATGAGGGCCGCACCTTCATGTGGACTTAGAAGCTGGCTTTGCTTTTCTAGAAGGCTTGGATTTATTCCAGACTGGAGATGGTTTCCAAACTGAAACTGCTCCTGAGGATGAAGGATCAGGCTTTTGTTCTTTGTTGAAACGAAAGGAACGAAAATGATTATTAGCCCTGTTTTTACCCTTAGATTTTTTATCCTGTGGTAAAAAAGTTCCTTTCCCACCAGTAACAGTTGAGATAATAGAATCCAACTGAGAACCAAATAATTTGTTACCCTGGAAAGAAATGGAAAGTAGAGTCGATTTAGAAGACATATCAGCATTCCAAGTTTTAAGCCATAAAGCTCTTCTAGCTAAAATAGCTAGAGACATAAACCTGACATCAACTCTGATAATATCAAAAATGGCATCACAGATAAAATTATTAGCATGTTGAAGAAGAAGAAGAATATTATGAGAATCATGATCTGTTACTTGTTGCGCTAAAGTTTCCAACCAAAAAGTTGAAGCTGCAGCAACATCAGCCAATGATATAGCAGGTCTAAGAAGATTACCTGAACACAGATAAGCTTTTCTTAGAAAGGATTCAATTTTCCTATCTAAAGGATCCTTAAACGAAGTACCATCTGCCGTAGGAATAGTAGTACGTTTAGCAAGGGTAGAAATAGCCCCATCAACTTTAGGGATTTTGTCCCAAAATTCTAATCTGTCAGACGGCACAGGATATAATTGCTTAAAACGTTTAGAAGGAGTAAATGAATTACCCAAATTATTCCATTCTCTGGAAATTACTTCAGAAATAGCACCAGGAACAGGAAAAACTTCTGAAATAACCACAGGAGATTTAAAGACCTTATCTAAACGTTTAGATTTAGTATCAAGAGGACCAGAATCCTCAATTTCTAAAGCAATTAGTACTTCTTTAAGTAAAGAACGAATAAATTCCATTTTAAATAAATATGAAGATTTATCAGCATCAACCTCTGAGACAGAGGGGCCTAGTTATCAAGCCGTCAACCTCAAATACGCTGGAATTCCACAGCGTATTTGTGGCGAGGCTGATACGCCTTAGTTATCAAAGGCTCGAGACCGGCAAAAGTAGAACTTTGTGACGTAAGCATCGATCCGCCGGACTCCGTCCGACACAGATCGATTCTTACGTCACTCCAGATGTTCCGCACACAAGTGCGGCACATTCTCACTACTTTTGCTAGTTATCAAAAAACTAGCAGGTACGCTCGGCACTTTTACGGCCCAGCGTACCTGGTTTTCAATCCGCCACCCCTGGAGGCGGCGGATCCCATAGGAATCAATGGGAGTCTGACCATAGCGAAAGTACAAGTTCGCTGCTGACAGACATCCCATTGATTCCTATGGGAGCTGTCTACACCTAACACCCTAACATGTACCCCGAGTCTAAACACCGCTAATCTGACCCCCCCCCCTACACCGCCGCAACTAAATACAGTTATTACCCCCCTAAACCGCCGCTCCCGGAGCCCACCGCAAGCTACTCTATACATATTACCCCCTAAACCGCCGCTCCCGGAGCCCACCGCAAGCTACTCTATACATATTACCCCCTAAACCGCCGCTCCCGGAGCCCACCGCAAGCTACTCTATACATATTAACCCCTAAACCGCCGCTCCCGGAGCCCACTGCAAGCTACTCTATACATATTAACCCCTAAACCGCCGCTCCCGGAGCCCACCGCAAGCTACTCTATACATATTAACCCCTAAACCGCCGCTCCCGGAGCCCACCGCAACTATAATAAATGTATTAACCCCTAAACCGCCGCTCCCTGAACCCGCCACAACCTATATTAAATGTATTAACCCCTCTCCTGCCCCCCCTACACCGTCGCCACCTATAATAAATTTATTAACCTCTAATCTGCCCCCCCTACACCGTCGCCACCTATAATAAATTTATTAACCCCTATCCTGCCCCCCACTACGCCGCCGCCACTGTAATAAAATTATTAACCCCTAAACCTAAGTCTAACCCTAACCCTAACGCCCCCCTAACTTAAATATTAATTAAATAAATCTAAATAAATTAACTCTTACTAACTAAATGAATCCTATTTAAAACTAAATACTTACCTTTAAAATAAACCCTAATATAGCTACAATATAAATAATAATTATATTCTAGCTATCTTAGGATTTATATTTATTTTACAGGTAACTTTCAATTTATTTTAACCATGTACAATAACTATTAAATAGTTATTAACTATTTAATAGCTTACCTAGCTAAAATAAAGAGAAATGTACCTGTGAAATAAATCCTAACCTAAGTTACAATTACACCTAACACTACACTATACTTTAATAAATTATTCCTATTTAAAAATAAATACTTACCTGTAAAATAAACCCTAAGATAGCTACAATATAATTAATAATTATATTATAGCTATCTTAGGATTTATATTTATTTTACAGGTAACTTTGTATTTATTTTAGCTAGTTAGAATAGTTATTAAATAGTTATTAACTATTTAATAACTCCCTAGCTAAAAGAAATACAAAATTACCTGTAAAATAAATCCTAACCTAAGTTACAATTAAACCTAATACTACACTATCATTAAATTAACTAAATAAACTACCTACAAATAACTACAATTAAATACAATTACATAAACTAACTAAAGTACAAAAAATAAAAAAGCTAAGTTACAAAAAATAAAAAAATAAGTTACAAACATGTTAAAAATATTACAACAATTTTAAGCTACTTACACCTAATCTAAGCCCCCTAATAAAATAACAAACCCCCCCAAAATAAAAAAAATCCCTACCCTATTCTAAATTAAATAAATTTCAAAGCTCTTTTACCTTACCAGCCCTTAAAAGGGCCATTTGTGGGGGCATGCCCCAAAAAGTTCAGCTCTTTTGCCTGTAAAAGAAAAATACAACCCCCCAACATTAAAACCCACCACCCACATACCCCTAATCTAACCCAAACCCCCCCTTACAAAAGCCTAACACTAATCCCCTGAAGATCATCCTACCTTGAGTCGTCTTCACTCAGCCGAGCCACCGATGGAACTGAAGAGGACATCCGGAGCGGAAGAAGTTAATCCTCCAAGCGGCGCTGAAGAAATCTTCCATCCGATGAAGTCATCATCCAGGCGGCGCTGAAGAAGTCTTCGATCCGGCCGATGTCATCTTCAAAGAGGCGCTGAAGAGGTCTTCTATCCGGGCGAAGTCATCTTCCAAGCCGGGTCTTGAATCTTCCTTCCGCCGACGCGGAACCACCTTCTTCACCGACGGACTACGACGAATGACGGCTCCTTTAAGGGACGTCATCCAAGATGGCGTCCCCTCAATTCCGATTGGCTGATAGGATTCTATCAGCCAATCGGAATTAAGGTAGGAAAAATCTGATTGGCTGATGGAATCAGCCAATCAGATTGAGCTCGCATTCTATTGGCTGTTCCGATCAGCCAATAGAATGCGAGTTTAATATGATTGGCTGATTGGATCAGCCAATCGGATTGAACTTGAATCTGATTGGCTGATTCCATCAGCCAATCAGATTTTCCTACCTTAATTCCGATTGGCTGATAGAATCCTATCAGCCAATCGGAATTGAGGGGACGCCATCTTGGATGGCATCCCTTAAAGGAGCCGTCATTCGTCGTAGTCCGTCGGTGAAGAAGGTGGTTCCGCGTCGGCGGAAGGAAGATTCAAGACCCGGCTTGGAAGATGACTTCGCCCGGATAGAAGACCTCTTCAGCGCCTCTTTGAAGATGACATCGGCCGGATCGAAGACTTTTCTTCAGCGCCGCCTGGATGATGACTTCATCAGATGGAAGATTTCTTCAGCGCCGCTTGGAGGATTAACTTCTTCCGCTCCGGATGTCCTCTTCAGTTCCATCGCTGCTCGGCTGAGTGAAGACGACTCAAGGTAGGATGATCTTCAGGGGATTAGTGTTAGGTTTTTGTAAGGGGGGTTTGGGTTAGATTAGGGGTATGTGGGTGGTGGGTTTTAATGTTGGGGGGGGTTGTATTTTTCTTTTACAGGCAAAAGAGCTGTTTTCTTTGGGGCATGCCCCCACAAATGGCCCTTTTAAGGGCTGGTAAGGTAAAAGAGCTTTGAAATTTATTTAATTTAGAATAGGGTAGGGCATTTTTTTATTTTGGGGGGGTTTGTTATTTTATTAGGGGGCTTAGATTAGGTGTAAGTAGCTTAAAATTGTTGTAATATTTTTAACATGTTTGTAACTTATTTTTTTATTTTTTGTAACTTAGCTTTTTTATTTTTTGTACTTTAGTTAGTTTATGTAATTGTATTTAATTGTAGTTATTTGTAGGTAGTTTATTTAATTAATTTAATGATAGTGTAGTATTAGGTTTAATTGTAACTTAAGTTAGGATTTATTTTACAGGTAATTTTGTATTTCTTTTAGCTAGGTAGTTATTAAATAGTTAATAACTATTTAATAACTATTCTAACTAGCTAAAATAAATACAAAGTTACCTGTAAAATAAATATAAATCCTAAGATAGCTATAATATAATTATTAATTATATTGTAGCTATCTTAGGGTTTATTTTACAGGTAAGTATTTATTTTTAAATAGGAATAATTTATTAAAGTATAGTGTAGTGTTAGGTGTAATTGTAACTTAGGTTAGGATTTATTTCACAGGTACATTTCTCTTTATTTTAGCTAGGTAAGCTATTAAATAGTTAATAACTATTTAATAGTTATTGTACATGGTTAAAATAAATTGAAAGTTACCTGTAAAATAAATATAAATCCTAAGATAGCTAGAATATAATTATTATTTATATTGTAGCTATATTAGGGTTTATTTTAAAGGTAAGTATTTAGTTTTAAATAGGATTCATTTAGTTAATAAGAGTTAATTTATTTAGATTTATTTAATTAATATTTAAGTTAGGGGGGGCGTTAGGGTTAGGGTTAGACTTAGGTTTAGGGGTTAATAATTTTATTACAGTGGCGGCGGCGTAGTGGGGGGCAGGATAGGGGTTAATAAATTTATTATAGGTGGCGACGGTGTAGGGGGGGCAGGATAGGGGTTACTAGGTATACTGTAGGTGGCAGCGGTGTCCGGGAGCGGCGGTTTAGGGGTTAATACATTTATAAGAGTTGCGGCAGGGTCTAGGAGCGGCGGTTTAGGGGTTAGTAACTTTATTTAGTTGCGGGGGGCTCCGGGGGCGCCGGTATAGGGGGTAGAACAGTGCAGTTTAGTGTGAGTGCTTAGTGACAGGCTAGCAATAAAGCTGGGAAAAAGCCGAAGGGCAGCGAGATCGGATGAGTGATAACTGTCACAGTCCGCTGCTCATCGCCCCGCGGCTTTTTGACAGCTTTATTTGATAACTTAGGCGTATTTTTTCAGGTCCGCGGCGGCGAAGGTAGGCGAGCTTAGGCGGGCGTATTGGGCTGGCGAAGCCAGAAAAGTAGACGGCTTGATAACTACCCCCCAGAATCCTCTGAACCAGAAGAGTCATTAGAATCAGAATGATGATGTTCATTTAAAAATTCATCTGTATAAAGAGAAGTTTTAAAAGATGTTTACTAGAAGGAGAAATAACAGACATAGCCTTCTTGATGGATTCAGAAACAAAATCTCTTATGTTATCAGGAACACTCTGAACATTAGATGTTGATGGAACTGCAAAAGGTAATGGTACATTACTAAAGGAAATATTATCTGCATTAACAAGTTTGTCATGACAATTAGTACAAACAACAGCTGGAGGAACAGCTACCAAAAGTTTACAGCAGATACACTTAGCTTTGGTAGTTCCAGCACCAGACAGCGATTTTCCTGAAGTATCTTCTGACTCAGATGCAACGTGAGACATCTTGCAATATGTAAGAGAAAAAACGGGATTTGTAGTTCAAATGAATGTATATCTATCAGCGCCATAATAATACCATACAAGCTATATCTGATATAGGCGGAGTCTCCCAACCAGACTCCAAAAGTTAAGAGTAAAAAGAAATGCCAAGATACAGCGCTACACTACCCTCAGATGAGGGTTGGGTTGCTAAAGATGGTGTCCACGACTAGGAATGTGTATACATAAAGGTTAATATATAATATTGTGTTACACAAAGAATATATATAAAACCATGTGAAAAAGTACTTAAAAGGTAAAAGATTAAAAACAATATATATATATATATATATATATATAGGATGTGATATTAAAATGTATTAAACAAACATTTTATTAACATAAACTGACAGTTAAAAATACAGTTAAAAATAGATTCAACAATCTAATGGATTGCCCCATACAATGTCCAAGAAGTTATGTCCTATGTAACATACAAGTGGTTAAGTCCCATACCAAAATGTCCAAAGCAAATGTTCAAGGTTAATATCCAAAAAAAATAAAAATGATAATATGTCCAAAGTTGGTGTAAAAATCAAAAAGGTGAAAAAATGTAAAAAATATAAAAAATATATTAAAAAAATATTTTTTGAAAAGATGAAAAAATGAATAAAAATATATAAAAAATATATATATAAAAAAAATATATAAAAAAAAAAAAATATAAAAAAAATATATGAGTTGTGATCAGCAACCCATATGGAAGGAATATAATATATGTGATAGTGAATAATTCTCGTGAGGTGTACACCTAAAAAGTGTGTATAAAAATGTGTGTATATAAAAGGGTGTGGTAAAAAATGTGTCATAAAAAATGTGTCATAAAAAAGGATTCAAAATCCTGGTGAAATAAATAAAGTCCAAATTGCTCCAAAAAAATGTGTATATAATTCCAAGTATTCCAAATGTGAGTGTAGAAAGTGCTGGGTTGATGTTCCTCTTCTTAAAAGGTTATCAAATGTAATGGGATATCCTCCTGTACCTAAAAAAGTGTACAGAAAATAGACATAGTGCAATAAAATCACTTTAGAATGACAACAACAGTATTCTACTCACCAGATATATTCTGAGCTGCAATACCAGTGTATAGCCAAATTTTTAAGGTAAGAAAAATGATTGATTCAAATGCATTATCCCAAATATGAAACTGACTGTCTGAAAATAAGGAATGTTGAACATCCTGAGTCAAGGCAAATAAATGTTTGAATACATATATTTAGAACTTTATTAAAAAAGTGCCCAACCATAGCTTAGAGTGTCACAGAAAATAAGACTTACTTACCCCAGGACACTCATCTACATGTTTGTAGAAAGCCAAACCAGTACTAAAACGAAAATCAGCAGAGGAAATGGTATATATATAAGAGTATATCGTCGATCTGAAAAGGGAGGTAAGAGATGAATCTCTACGACCGATAACAGAGAACCTATGAAATAGACCCCGTAGAAGGAGATCATTGCATTCAAATAGGCAATACTCTCCTCACATCCCTCTGACATTCACTGCACGCTGAGAGGAAAAACGGGCTCCAACCTGCTGCGGAGCGCATATCAACGTAGAATCTAGCACAAACTTACTTCACCACCTCCATAGGAGGCAAAGTTTGTAAAACTGATTTGTGGGTGTGGTGAGGGGTGTATTTATAGGCATTTTGAGGTTTGGGAAACTTTGCCCCTCCTGGTAGGAATGTATATCCCATACGTCACTAGCTCATGGACTCTTGCTAATTACATGAAAGAAACAGTGTTTTATTAATATTTGCATTTAAGAAATTATCAGGTAACACAAAGGTTACGTCCTGTGTGTTAAATGTTTGCCAAAAATCACAAATCTAGTATAAACACACTTACAAAGCTTAAACAAAAAATGTTTAAATATTAAGGCCTAGATTTAGAGTTCGGCGTTAGCCGTGAAAACCAGCGTTAGAGGCTCCTAACGCTGGTTTTAGGCTACCGCCGGTATTTGGAGTCAGTGATTAAAGGGTCTAACGCTCACTTTTCAGCCGCGACTTTTCCATACCGCAGATCCCCTTACGTCAATTGCGTATCCTATCTTTTTAATGGGATCTTCCTAACGCCGGTATTTAGAGTCGTTTCTGAAGTGAGCGTTAGAGCTCTAACGACAAAACTCCAGGCGCAGGAAAATAGCAGGAGTTAAGAGCTTTCTGGGCTAATGCCGGTTCATAAAGCTCTTAACTACTGTACCCTAAAGTACACTAACACCCATAAACTACCTATGCACCCCTAAACCGAGGTCCCCCCACATCGCCGCAACTCGATTACATTTTTTTAACCCCTAATCTGCCGACCGCAACCTACGTTATCCCTATGTACCCCTAATCTGCTGCCCCTAACACCGCCGACCCCTGTATTATATTTATTAACCCCTAACCTGCCCCCCTCAACGTCGCCGCCAGCTACTTACAATAATTAACCCCTAATCTGCCGACCGCAAAGCGCCGCCACCTACGTTATCCTTATGTACCCCTAATCTGCTGCCCCTAACACCGCCGACCCCTATATTATATTTATTAACCCCTAATCTGCCCCCCTCAACGTCGCCGACACCTGCCTACACTTATTAACCCCTAATCTGCCGAGCGGACCTGAGCGCTACTATAATAAAGTTATTAACCCCTAATCTGCCTCACTAACCCTATCATAAATAGTATTAACCCCTAATCCGCCCTCCCTAACATCGCCGACACCTAACTTCAATTATTAACCCCTAATCTGACGACCGGAGCTCACCGCTACTATAATAAATGGATTAACCCCTAAAGCTAAGTCTAACCCTAACACTAACACCCCCCTAAGTTAAATATAATTTAAATCTAACGAAATTAATTAACTCTTATTAAATAAATTATTCCTATTTAAAGCTAAATACTTACCTGTAAAAAAAATCCTAATATAGCTACAATATAAATTATAATTACATTGTAGCTATTTTAGGATTAATATTTATTTTACAGGTAACTTTGTAATTATTTTAACCAGGTACAATAGCTATTAAATAGTTAAGAACTATTTAATAGTTACCTAGTTAAAATAATAACAAAATTACCTGTAAAATAAGTCCTAACCTAAGTTATAATTAAACCTAACACTACCCTATCAATAAATTAATTAAATAAAATACCTACAATTACCTACAATAAAACCTAACACTACACTATCAATAAATAAATTAAATACAATTTCTACAAATAACTACAATTACATAAACTAACTAAAGTACAAAAAATAAAAAAGAACTAAGTTACAAAATATAAAAAAATATTTACAAACATAAGAAAAATATTACAACAATTTTAAACTAATTACACCTACTCTAAGCCCCCTAATAAAATAACAAAGACCCCCAAAATAAAAAAATTCCCTACCCTATTCTAAATTAATAAATTTAAAAGCTCTTTTACCTTACCAGCCCTGAACAGGGCCCTTTGCGGGGCATGCCCCAAGAAAATCAGCTCTTTTGCCTGTAAAAAAAAACATACAATACCCCCCCCAACATTACAACCCACCACCCACATACCCCTAATCTAACCCAAACCCCCCTTAAATAAACCTAACACTAAGCCCCTGAAGATCTTCCTACCTTGTCTTCACCATCCAGGTATCACCGATCCGTCCTGGCATCCAGTGCTGAAGAGGTCCAGAAGTGTCAGATCCTGTCTATAACAATTCAGGAGATGTCTCTCAGGTGATAATATGAATGATTCAAGTGAAACACAATTGCAGACTTTTAATAAAATGATTGGGTTTTGTTTCACCAAGTTATGAGTATTTGATTTGCCAAGACTAAGATTTAGTTAGAGCCACAGTTCATATCAATCATATTCTATGAAAGTCTATATGTGACAAGTATATAATATTTTACTGTGTAGTAACAGTGTCGATAATTCAGAGTAACAGTGTAAGGTATTTTTACCTGATGTATTAATTCAGCAACTTCTGTGAGCCGATAGTCCTCTCCGTGAATGCTGAGAAAAGTCTTCGGTAGCTACCGGAAGTGAGGTCAGTGAAGGTGAATCCGAATCTGCAGCGTCTGTGATTACAGCGTGTAAGGCATCTCCGGTAGATAGAAACCTTGTATCCAATACGGTATTTAATAAATGTAGCAATATGTTGTCACAATATTCAAAGAGAAAGTATCAAAATATAATGAAGAAGGAAAATTGTATCCTAAGAAATAGAGCAACATAACGCTCTAGGTAATTGTAAATCCAAAGCTTGAGCAAAACGAAGTGTTCACTTTCAAAATACTAAGCACTGTGTGATAAGTGCGCCAAAGTTAAATAAGGGGAGGTATCCAATAAGGAGAAAGTGAGGATTTAAAGCAACAGTAATGTGAGTCCTTACATGACCCCCCACTTAAGGGAGCTGTTCCACAGCTGCAGGTCGTGGTCGATCTGGATGTCTACGATGATAAGTGGCTACCAGTCTGGGAGCATTCAAGTTGGAAACTGGTTCCCAAGAATCCTCCTCTGGAGAATAATGTTTCCATCTTACCAAATATTGAAGGGTTCCTTTACGAATTCTGGAATCCAGAATAGAGTCAACTTCGTATTCTTCATCACCAAGAACTGGAGGGGTAGGAGGCAACAGAATCCTGTTATCACTAGTCTGTTTGTAAGGTTTAAGTAATGAAACATGTATGGTGGGATGAATTTTAATGGTACTGGGTAACTGTAACTTGATAGCATTCTTATTAATGATACGGAGTACAGGAAAAGGACCAATAAAAAGGCTGGCAAGTTTTTTCGATGGAATTTAAAGTTTCAAATTTTTCGTGGATAGCCAAACTAAATCTCCAACTTTGTAAGTAGGTGGTTCACGTCTGCGTAGATCATAATACTTTTTCTGAACAGCTTGAGAGTTTAATATATTTTGTTGAATGAAGGTAAAGTTCTCCTGAAGAGAGTTAAGAAACTCCTCTACTGGTGGGGATTCAGAGGCTTTTTCTGGTGAAAAAGTGATACGTGGATGATATGCAAAATTTGCAAAGAACGGAGTCATTTTTGTAGATGAATTTTTGGAATTGTTGTAAGAAAATTCCGCCATGGATAAATATTTCAGCCAATCATTCTGGTGGTAAGCACAATAACATCTGATAAACTGATCAAGCCATTGATTAATTCTTTCTGCTTGCCCGTTTGTTTGCGGGTGGAAAGCAGTGGTGAATCTGTGATCTATCTGAGCTGCTTCACATAACTTTGACCAAAACCGGGAGGTGAATTGACTTCCCCTGTCAGTGGTCAATATGGGTGGTATGCCATGTAATTTTACAATGTTTTCAAGGAATAACTGAGCTGTTTCACTTGCGGTGGGAAGCTTGTGGAAAGGTATGAAGTGTGCCATTTTTGTAAAAATATCAACCACAACAAGAATGGTATTTTGGTTGTTGGACAAAGGAAGATCAACTATGAAGTCCATAGAAACATGTTGCCAAGGCATTTTGGGTATAGGTAATGGCATTAAAAGTCCATATGGTGGTCTCCTTTCTGTCTTACAAGTGGTGCAAATGATACAGGATTGAATGTAATCTATTACATCAGACTTCATTTTTGGCCACCAGAAGTGTCTGGTCAGTTGTTCTAATGTTCTGTTTACACCTGGATGTCCGGCAAGAGGTGAGTCATGATGTGCTTTTATCATCTTAGACCTAAGAGAGGGGGGTATGAAAATCTTTGTACCATGATAATATATACCATCATACCTTTGGAGACTTGGATGAGGTGGGTCTTGCTGAATTTCAGTATATGCCCGTAATTGTGTAACAAGAGGTGTTGTGAGACCAATGAAACGTTCAGGTGATATGATAGACCTGGGTAAGTCTTCAGGTTGCGGTTTTTCAGTCTGGCGAGATAAAGCATCTGCTTTTCCATTTTTAGCTGCAGGTCTATATATGATTTGGAAATTAAACCTATCGAAATATAGACTCCATCTCACTTGTCGTGCGGATAATGTCTTATTGTTCTGCAGGTATTGCAAGTTTTTGTGGTCTGTCAGTATAGTAATGGGTACCCTTGTTCCTTCGAGAAGGTGCCTCCAATGTTCAAGAGATGATCTAATTGCAAGCAATTCTTTATCCCCAATGGAGTAATTTCGTTCTGCTGGAGTCATAACCTTGGAGTAAAAGGATACTGGGTGTAAAGGATCGGTTAATGATTTCTGCTGAGAGAGAATTGCTCCAATAGCAAAATCCGAGGAATCAACTTCTAGAGTATATGGGTAAGAAGGATTGGGAAATTGTAAAATTGGGGCACTAGTGAATCTTTCTTTGAGATAAAGGAAGGCATCGTTAGCAGCAGAGGTCCAGCGAAAAGGAGTTTTATCTCCAGTAAGACAAGTGAGTGGTTTCACAATTTTGGAAAAATTCTTAATAAACTTTCTATAGTAGTTCGAGAAACCAAGGAAACGTTGTAATTGTTTCTTGGTTCTTGGCACTGGCCAGTTAGTGACTGCATCTACTTTTTCAGGTTGCATTTGAATACCTTTAGGTGAGATGTTATATCCTAAGAAGGAGACATTATCGGTGTGGAACATGCATTTCTCTGGTTTTGCATATAGTTTGTGAGTTCTAAGTCGGGAGAGAATCCATCTGACATGTTTCACATGTTCTGTTTTGGTTTTGGAGTATATTAAAATGTCGTCTAAGTAGACAACAACGCAAACATCTAATAGATCCCTAAACACATCATTAATGAAGTGTTGGAATGTGGCAGGCGCATTGCAAAGGCCAAACGGCATTACGAGGTATTCGAAAAGACCGTATCTAGTACGGAATGCCGTTAGCCATTCATGACCCTCTTTGATTCTAATAAGATTATAGGCACCTCTTAAGTCCAGTTTAGTAAAGATGGTAGCTTCGGACAGCCTCTCAATCATTTCTGGGATCAAGGGTAAGGGGTAGCAATTTTTTATTGTGAGTTTATTTAATTCGCGATAATCTATTATGGGCCTCAAAGACTGGTCTTTATTGCGTACAAAAAATATACCCGCCCCAGCTGGGGAGGTTGAGGGACGAATGAAGCCTTTTTTTAAATTCTCTTCTAAATACCCCTTAAGATGTTCTAATTCAGGTTGGCTTAGAGGATATAAGTGGCCAACAGGTATATTAGCACCAGGAAGTAATTGAATAGGGCAATCATATACCCGGTGGGGAGGAAGATTTTCGGATTCAGTCTTACTGAAGACATCACTGAAATCTTTATATTCTTTTGGAATATCAATCAGAGGTTCAGTGGTTTGTAATAAAAAAGAATCATTTAGGCAAGTTGTTTTGCAATATGGTGAAAGAAAATTTATTTGAAAAGGTAACCAATTAATGGAGGGGTTATGTACTTGTAACCATTTTAAACCCAAAATAATATTGAAATGTGGGGAAGGTAATACATCGAATACCAATAACTCAATATGACCTGATATATTCACAGTAAGGGGAACAGTCTGTTTGCTGATAGGGCCAGAACTGATAGTGGAACCATCTATTACTCTAATGGGTACAGGAATTTTTTTACATACAAGGGGTATGTTATTTCGTGAACAATACTCTTGATCAATGAAGTTTCCACATGCCCCTGAATCGACAATGGCATCAGTCGTCACTTGGCTTAGATCCCACTGTAATGAGAGATTGATTAAACAATAGGAGGGATGGGTTACATTTTGTAGAGATGAGATATGTAGTTGCAACTTACTTCGTTTGTTTTTAAGAAGAACAGGACAGTCTTGTACAACATGTCCTGGATTTGCGCAGTACATACACAAATTTTTCACCTTCCTGCGTAACTTTTCTTCTGGACTAAGAGGTCCCTTTATAACACCAATCTCCATGGCTTCAGCTGTTGGTTTAGAGGATGAATGAAACATTGGAGTAGGAATAGGGAATAAAGGTTTAGGTTTATTTTCAGTCCAAGACCTCTCTGCCTTTCTCTCTCTGAGCCTGCGGTCAATCTGAATAGCCAGTTTCATAACTCCTTCCAAAGTTTTAGGTATCTCTACTCTAGCAAACTCGTCTTTAAGGGATTCAGAAAGTCCCAATCTGAATTGATTGCGCAGAGCAATAGGATTCCAGAGAGAATCATTTGCAAGCTGTTTGAAATCGCTGATGTAATCCTCTACGGGACGTTTCCCTTGTTTAAGGGATCTCATGGATGTCTCTGCTGTTAACTGCACATCAGAATCTTGGAACATTTCATCCATAGCCGAAAAAAAAGATTCTAGAGATCCAAGTATGGGATCATCCGTTTCCAATAAATTATCAGCCCAGTTACGAGGTTCCGCTCTTAGAAGTGAAATGGCTGTTAAAACTTTCAATCTTTCAGTGGGATATGTTCGCGGCTTCATAGTAAAAATTAACTGACATGCATTTTTAAAGTGTCTGTAATGTTTCCTATTACCAGAAAACACATCAGGTAAGGGAACTTGTGGTTCTAAAGTCATCTCTAACTGATTGGATTTTACAGCAATGGAATCCCTGATCACAGATTTTAAGGCTCTGTTTTCTATTTCCACTTCATGTAATCTTTGAGCTAATTGATCGACCTTTTGGGAAAGGTTGTACACAACTTGTGAAATGTCTGCTGGTTCCATTTCTTATGGCTTAGTATTATGTCAGATCCTGTCTATAACAATTCAGGAGATGTCTCTCAGGTGATAATATGAATGATTCAAGTGAAACACAATTGCAGACTTTTAATAAAATGATTGGGTTTTGTTTCACCAAGTTATGAGTATTTGATTTGCCAAGACTAAGATTTAGTTAGAGCCACAGTTCATATCAATCATATTCTATGAAAGTCTATATGTGACAAGTATATAATATTTTACTGTGTAGTAACAGTGTCGATAATTCAGAGTAACAGTGTAAGGTATTTTTACCTGATGTATTAATTCAGCAACTTCTGTGAGCCGATAGTCCTCTCCGTGAATGCTGAGAAAAGTCTTCGGTAGCTACCGGAAGTGAGGTCAGTGAAGGTGAATCCGAATCTGCAGCGTCTGTGATTACAGCGTGTAAGGCATCTCCGGTAGATAGAAACCTTGTATCCAATAAGGTATTTAATAAATGTAGCAATATGTTGTCACAATATTCAAAGAGAAAGTATCAAAATATAATGAAGAAGGAAAATTGTATCCTAAGAAATAGAGCAAGATAACGCTCTAGGTAATTGTAAATCCAAAGCTTGAGCAAAACGAAGTGTTCACTTTCAAAATACTAAGCACTGTGTGATAAGTGCGCCAAAGTTAAATAAGGGGAGGTATCCAATAAGGAGAAAGTGAGGATTTAAAGCAACAGTAATGTGAGTCCTTACAAGAAGAGGCTCCAAAGTCTTCCTCCTATCCGGCAAGAAGAGGGCATCCGGACCGGCAAACATCTTCTCCAAGCGGCATCTTCGATCTTCTTCCATCCGGTGCGGAGCGGGTCCATCTTGAAGCAGCCGACGCGGATCCATCCTCTTCTTCCGGCGTCTCCCGATGAATGACGGTTCCTTTAAGGGACGTCATCCAAGATGGCGTCCCTCGAATTCCGATTGGCTGATAGTATTCTATCAGCCAATCGGAATTAAGGTAGGAATATTCTGATTGGCTGATGGAATCAGCCAATCAGAATCAAGTTCAATCCGATTGGCTGATCCAATCAGCCAATCAGATTGAGCTCGCATTCTATTGGCTGTTCCGATCAGCCAATAGAATGCGAGCTCAATCTGATTGGCTGATTGGATCAGCCAATAGGATTGAACTTGATTCTGATTGGCTGATTCCATCAGCCAATCAGAATATTCCTACCTTAATTCCGATTGGCTGATAGAATACTATCAACCAATCGGAATTCGAGGGACGCCATCTTGGATGACGTCCCTTAAAGGAACCGTCATTCGTCGGGAGACGCCGGAAGAAGAGGATGGATCCGCGTCGGCTGCTTCAAGATGGACCCGCTCCGCACCGGATGGAAGAAGATCGAAGATGCCGCTTGGAGAAGATGTTTGCCGGTCCGGATGTCCTCTTCTTGCCGGATAGGAGGAAGACTTTGGAGCCTCTTCTGGACCTCTTCAGCACCGGATGCCAGGACGGATCGGTGATACCTGGATGGTGAAGACAAGGTAGGAAGATCTTCAGGGGCTTAGTGTTAGGTTTATTTAAGGGGGTTTGGGTTAGATTAGGGGTATGTGGGTGGTGGGTTGTAATGTTGGGGGGGGGTATTGTATGTTTTTTTTTACAGGCAAAAGAGCTGATTTTCTTGGGGCATGCCCCGCAAAGGGCCCTGTTCAGGGCGGGTAAGGTAAAAGAGCTTTTAACTCTATTAATTTAGAATAGGGTAGGGCATTTTTTTATTTTGGGGGTCTTTGTTATTTTATTAGGGGGCTTAGAGTAGGTGTAATTAGTTTAAAATTGTTGTAATATTTTTCTTATGTTTGTAAATATTTTTTTATTTTTTGTAACTTAGTTCTTTTTTATTTTTGGTACTTTAGTTAGTTTATGTAATTGTAGTTATTTGTAGCAATTGTATTTAATTTATTTATTGATAGTGTAGTGTTAGGTTAATTGTAGGTAATTGTAGGTATTTTATTTAATTAATTTATTGATAGGGTAGTGTTAGGTTTAATTATAACTTAGGTTAGGATTTATTTTACAGGTAATTTTGTTATTATTTTAACTAGGTAACTATTAAATAGTTCTTAACTATTTAATAGCTATTGTACCTGGTTAAAATAATTACCAAGTTGCCTGTAAAATAAATATTAATCCTAAAATAGCTACAATATAATTATAATTTATATTGTAGCTATATTAGGATGTATTTTACAGGTAAGTATTTAGCTTTAAATAGGAATAATTTATTTAATAAGAGTTAATTAATTTCGTTAGATTTAAATTATATTTAAGTTAGGGGGGTGTTAGTGTTAGGGTTAGACTTAGCTTTAGGGGTTAATCCATTTATTATAGTAGCGATGAGCTCCGGTCGTCAGATTAGGGGTTAATAATTGAAGTTAGGTGTCGGCGATGTTAGGGAGGGCAGATTAGGGGTTAATACTATTTATGATAGGGTTAGTGAGGCGGATTAGGGGTTAATAACTTTATTATAGTAGCGCTCAGGTCCGCTCGGCAGATTAGGGGTTAATTATTGTAAGTAGCTGGCGGCGACGTTGTGGGGGGCAGGTTAGGGGTTAATAAATATAATATAGGGGTCGGCGGTGTTAGGGGCAGCAGATTAGGGGTACATAGGGATAATGTAAGTTGTGGCGGTTTACGGAGCGGCAGATTAGGGGTTAATAATAATATGCAGGGGTCAGCGATAGCAGGGGCGGCAGATTAGGGGTTAATAAGTGTAAGGTTAGGGGTGTTTAGACTCGGGGTACATGTTAGAGTGTTAGGTGCAGACGTAGGAAGTGTTTCCCCATAGGAAACAATGGGGCTGCGTTAGGAGCTGAACGCTGCTTTTTTGCAGGTGTTAGGTTTTTTTTCAGCTCAAACAGCCCCATTGTTTCCTATGGGAGAATCGTGCACGAGCACGTTTTTGAGGCTGGCCGCGTCCGTAAGCAACTCTGGTATCGAGAGTTGCATTTGCGGTAAAAATGCTCTACGCTCCTTTTTTGGAGCCTAACGCAGCATTTTTTTGAACTCTCGATACCAGAGTTAATTTTATGGTGCGGCCAGAAAAAAGCCCGCGGAGCGTTAACAGCCCATCTACCGCCAAACTCCAAATCTAGGCCTAAGTGTTTTTTTACAACGTATTGAAATTTTACATAGAAAGTTTGCAATATTGAATGTGTAATATCATACATGTGCATAAATAAATGATACTGAGCATTTTGCTGTTTGTATCATAAGGCACTTTCATAGGCACTTATAGGGTAAATGAATGTAAAATAAAGCACTGGTCAGACTGGCAAAGACACAAGGTGAAAATAAGAAGCTTAAAGGGACACTGTACCCAAAATTTTTCTTTCATGATTCAGATTGAGCATGAAATTTTAAGCAACTTTCTAATTTACTCCTATTATCAAATTTTCTTCATTCTCTTGGTATCTTTATTTGAAATGCAAGAATGTAAGTTTAGATGCCGGCCCATTTTTGGTAAACAACCTGGGTTGTCCTTGCTGATTGGTGGATAAATCCATTCACCAATAAAAAAGTGCTGTCCAGAGTACTGAAACCAAAAAAAAGCTTAGATGCCTTCTTTTTCAAATAATGATAGCAAGAGAACGAAGAAAAATTGATAATAGGAGTAAATTAGAAAGTTGCTTAAAATTGCATGCTCTTTCTGAATTACAAAAGAAAAAAATTGGGTACAGTGTCCCTTTAAAGTGCAAATATTGGCCTGCTTTGCATTGTTCTGTATGTTCTTACTTTGCATCATTCCATACGTTTCTTGCTTTTCTAGAGAGAAGAATGCATCCTACAGTATTTGCTTACATGAAGTCAGTAGCCTTCTCACAGCAATTTATAACTTATCTTAAATAGACACAAATTCCCTATTTCACCTATAGCTGATAAAGAAAAGTAATGTTTTCGAAAGCATCAAAATGTACCGCTTTCCCCAAATGTGCCCAATTGTTTATCACTTGGCTGCCAACCATGCGCATAGACAATCTTGACACATTATGGAAGTAATTTGCAATTGGGGTTATTTGAAATGTGAGCTGGAGGCAATGTCAGTACCTCCAAAGGAAACAAAGATGTTTTCAGGCGGGTAATTGCTTACATTTGAAAATATACAGCTTAAGTTGAAGAAGACCTGGGGCCCGATCCAATATGCAGCGTCGCCTGCAGAAGCCGGCGACCCCAAATTTTGCGCTGGTTTGGTATCCTATATACAGCGTAGCATAGAAGTTACGCTCGTATATTTCACCCTTCGGCCGTAGTTTTTTGGCACATAGAGTGATATACCAAACCCACGCAGTTTGGTATCCAGTATACAGCGTAAGGACTTACGTGGCGAAAATGGAGAAAACTCCATTTTCACCTCGCCATAAAATGCAGGCGTAGTAAGCCTTACGCTGAGTATTGGAGCCCCGTAACTCCCTAAACTGCCTGCAAAATAAAACCTTACACCTAACGCATGCGCAATGTCTATCTACCTGTCAACCGCAATCCCCCACCGCAATCCCTAATAAAATGTTTAACCCCTAAACCGCTGCTCCCGAACCCCGCCGCCACCTACATTATATGTATTAACCCCTAATCTGATCCCCCTACACCGGCGCCACCTATATTAAATGTATTAACCCCTAATCTGATCCCCCTACACCGGCGCCACCTATATTAAATGTATTACCCCCTAATCTGAGCCCCCTACACCGCCGCCACCTATATTACATTTATTAACCCCTAATCTGAACCCCCTACACCTATATTAAATTTATTAACCACTAATCTGACCCCCTTACACCGCCGCCACCTATATTAAATTTATTAACCCCTAATCTGAGCCCCCTACACCGCCGCCACCTATATTAACCCCTAATCTGTGCCCCCTACACCGCCGCCACCTATTTTAAATATATTAACCCCTAATATGAGCCCCCTACACCGCCACGCCACCTATATTAACTATATTACCCCCTAAACCTAAGTCTAACCCTAACACCCCCTAACTTAATTATTATTGAAATAAATCTAAATAATATTAATATTATTAACTAAATTATTCATATTTAAAACTAAATACTTACCTATAAAATAAACCCTAAGATAGCTACAATATAATTAATAATTACATTGTAGCTATTTTAGGATTTATATTTATTTTACAGGTAACTTTGTATTTATTTTAACTAGGTACAATAGCTATTAAATAGTTGATAACTATTTAATAGCTACCTAGTTAAAATAATTACCAAATTACCTGTAAAATAAATCCTAACCTAAGTTACCATTACACCTAACACTACACTATCAATAAATTAATTAAATAAACTACAATTATCTAAACTAAAATACAATTAAATACACTAAACTATATTACAAAAAACAAACACTAAATTACAAAAAATAAAAAAAGATTACAAGAATTTTAAGCTAATTACACCTAATCTAAGCCCCCTAATAAAATAAAAAAGCCCCCGAAAATAATACAATTTCCCTACCCTAAACTAAATTAAAAAAGTAATCAGCTCTATTACCAGTCCTTAAAAGGGTCTTTTGCGGGGCATTGCCCCAAAGTAATCTGCTCTTTTACCTGTAAAAAAAAGAACAACCCCCCCATAACAACCCACCACCCACACATCCCTACTCTAAAACCCACCCGATCCCCCCTTAAAAAAATCTAAATCTAACCCCCAAGTGGTCCTTACCTGTCCTGAAGACCGGCGGAAAAGGTCCTGTTCCAGGCATTGAAGTCTTCTTCCAAGCAGCGACATCTTCTTCCAGGAACCAACGGCGGATTAGGGGTTAATACATTTATTGTTAGGAGTGAGAGGGGGGATTGTGGATAGAGGGGTATACGTGTCGGGCTATTTTTGGGAGGCGTGTTAGACAGTAACAGGAGATTAAATATTTTAGTTAGTTTTTTATAGGCGGCGGCAGTTTCTAAAGTGCCGTAAGTCACTAGCGACTCCAGAAATTTGTACTTACGCTGATTTCTGGACATCGCTAGTTTGTCCACTTTAGCAACTGCCGGCGCCGTATATGTGATAGCTCACTGTGCGAGGTGATAATATGGGCGGTGCAGGTTTCCACGCTTGCGCCGAAACCTGCGCCGTATATCGGATCGTGCCCATGTTCTTTAGAATAAAACCTTTGCATCACAATGTTAATAAGAACATCTTAAATGCTAGTAATATCAGTTAGAACATTCATCATCAAAAAAGGAAGAAAAAAGATTTAAAACAATGCCAGCAAGATAGATGAAATAAGACAAACATGCCACAATTTACTTTTCCTTACCTATATCTATAACAATTTATTAAATTAGTTATTTGCCCTTATGATGGAAGGGCAAACAAATTAACACACCCACACACAGAATTTAAAAGGTCCACTCCTTGTGGTTTCCCGTAGCACATTGTTTCATTCATAGTCATCTGAAGGTAAAGGTCCAGGAATCATAAGTGGGAAAAAAAACTATACAGGGAAAGTTTTGGTAAAAGTATATGGATAAAAGATTTTTTTAAGCACTATATACGGTTAACCAAATAAGTAATGGAAGGATATAAAACATAATTTATGTAAGAACTTACCTGATAAATTCACTTCTTTCATATTGGCAAGAGTCCATGAGCTAGTGACGTATGGGATATACAATCCTACCAGGAGGGGCAAAGTTTCCCAAACCTCAAAATGCCTATAAATACACCCCTCACCACACCCACAATTCAGTTTAACGAATAGCCAAGAAGTGGGGTGATAAAGAAAGGAGTAAAAAGCATCAACAAAGGAATTTGGAAATAATTGTGCTTTTTACAAAAAAATCATAACCACCATAAAAAGGGTGGGCCTCATGGACTCTTGCCAATATGAAAGAAATTAATTTATCAGGTAAGTTCTTACATAAATTATGTTTTCTTTCATGTAATTGGCAAGAGTCCATGAGCTAGTGACATATGGGATAGCAATACCTAAGATGTGGAACTCCACGCAAGAGTCACTAGAGAGGGAGGGACAAAATAAAAACAGCAATTTCGCTGAAAAAAATAAATCCACAACCCAAATATAAGTTTATTCTCAAAAAAGAAAAACTTAAATCATAAGCAAAATAATCAAACTGAAACAGCTGCCCGAAAAACTTTCCTACCAAAAACTGCTTCCGAAAAAGCAAACACATCAAAATGGTAGAATTGAATAAATGTATGCAAAGAAGACCAAGATGCTGCTTTGCAAATCTGATCAACAGTAGCTTCATTCTTAAAAGCCCAAGAAGTGGAAACTGATCTAGTAGAATGAGCTGTAATTCTCTGAGGCGGGGCTTTACCCGACTCCAAATAAGCTTGATGAATCAAAAGCTTTAACCACGATGCCAAAGAAACGGCAGAAGCCTTCTGACCTTTCCTGGAACCAGAAAAGAAAATGAATAGACTAGAAGTCTTCCTGAAATCTTTAGTGACTTCAACATAATATTTCAAAGCTCTCACCACATCCAAAGAATGTAAAGATCTCTCCAAAGAATTCTTAGGATTAGGACACAAAGAAGGGACAACAATTTCTCTATTAACCCCTTAATGACCACAATGTACCCTGTATGTCACTGGTCGTTAATGGTTTTTTCAGGACATAATAGCACAAGTCTAGCAAGAACACACTATTAATGCACTCCCTCCAGAAGGCTTTGTGGAATAGAGCAGTCTTAACGTTGGTGGCAAGACCGCGCTATAAAACAATCAAGTCCCAAAAAAAGGCCAGCGACATACAGGGTACGTCGCTGGTCCTTAAGGGGTTAATGTTGTTAGAATTCACAACCTTAGGTAAGAATTTAAATGAAGTCCGCAAAACTGCCTTATCCTGATGAAAAATCAGAAAAGGAGATTCACAAGAGAGAGCGGATAATTCAGAAACTCTTCTAGCAGAAGAGATGGCCAAAAGGAACAACACTTTCCAGGAAAGTAGTTTAATGTCCAAAGAATGCATAGGCTCAAGTGGAGGAGCCTGCAAAGCCTTCAAAACCAAATTAAGACTCCAAGGAGGAGAGATTGATTTAATGACAGGCTTGATACGAACCAAAGTCTGTACAAAACAATGAATATCAGGAAGTTTAGCAATTTTCCTGTGGAATAAAACAAAAAGAGCAGAGATTTGTCCTTTCAAGGAACTTGCAGACAAATCTTTATCCAAACCATCTTTAAGAAACTGTAAAATTCTAGGAATTCTAAAAGAATGCCAGGGGAATTTATGAGAAGAACACCATGAAATATAAGTCTTCCAAACTCGATAATAAATCTTTCTACAAACAGATTTATGAGCCTGCAACATAGTATTAATCACTGAGTCAGAGAAACCTCTATGACTAAGCACTAAGCGTTCAATTTCCATACCTTCAAATGTAATGATTTGAGATCCTGATGGAAAAACGGACCTTGAGATAGAAGGTCTGGTCTTAATGGAAGTGGCCAAGGTTGGCAACTGGACTTCCGAACAAGATCCGCATACCAAAACCTGTGAGGCCATGCTGGAGCCACCAGCAGCACAAACGATTGTTCCATGATGATTTTGGAGATCACTCTTGGAAGAAGAACTAGAGGCGGGAAAACATAAGCAGGTTGATAACACCAAGGAAATGTCAACGCATCCACTGCTTCTGCCTGAGGATCCCTGGACCTGTACAGGTACCTGAGAAGTTTCTTGTTTAGATGAGAAGCCATCAGATCTATTTCTGGAAGCCCCCACATCTGAACAATTTGAGAAAACACATCTGGGTGAAGAGACCATTCTCCCAGATGTAAAGTCTGACGACTAAGATAATCCGCTTTCCAACTGTCTATACCTGGGATATGAACCGTAGAAATTAGACAGGAGCTGGATTCTGCCCAAACAAGTATCCGAGATACTTCTTTCATAGCTTGAGGACTGTGAGTCCCAACCTGATGATTGACATATACCACAGTTGTGATATTGTCTGTCTGAAAACAAATGAACGGTTCTCTCTTCAACAGAGGCCAAAACTGAAGAGCCCAGAGAATTGCATGGAGTTCCAAAATATTGATTGGTAATCTCGCCTCTTGAGATTTCCAAACCCCTTGTGCTGTCAGAGATCCCCAAACAGCTCCCCAACCTGAAAGACTCACATCTGTTGTGATCACAGTCCAGGTTGGACGAACGAAAGAGGCCCCTAAAATTATACGATGGTGATCTAAACACCAAGTCAGAGAAAGTAAACATTGGGATTTAAGGATATTAATTGTGATATCCTTGCATAATCCCTGCACCATTGGTTCAGCATACAAAGCTGGAGAGGTCTCATATGAAAATGAGCAAAGGGGATCGTGTCTGATGCTGCAGTCATGAGACCTAAAACTTCCATGTACATAGCTATAGAAACACAAAGGGACAGCGCAACTCGATTCAAGGTAATATTTATTAAAATCCAATCAAGACACGCTAGTAAATAAACACTTACTAGAAGTCAAACAATAACAAGCCCTCAGTAAAGGTCTTTGAAAGTTCCAGTGGATGGAGAAAGCAGTCCTGGTTCAGAGTCGGCGTCCCACAACAAGCTGTCACTTCCGGCGTCTATTCAAACCGCCCGGGTTTTCGGCAATAGCAGCTGGAACAGCAGATGGATCTCCGCTTGACGTCACAACACTTCATCTACGGATGCCCAAAAAGATCAAAAACATAATTTATGTAAGAACTTACCTGATAAATTCATTTCTTTCATATTAGCAAGAGTCCATGAGCTAGTGACGTATGGGATATACATTCCTACCAGGAGGGGCAAAGTTTCCCAAACCTTAAAATGCCTATAAATACACCCCTCACCACACCCACAAATCAGTTTAACGAATAGCCAAGAAATGGGGTGATAAGAAAAAAGTGCGAAAGCATAAAAAATAAGGAATTGGAATAATTGTGCTTTATACAAAAAAATCATAACCACCACAAAAAAGGGTGGGCCTCATGGACTCTTGCTAATATGAAAGAAATGAATTTATCAGGTAAGTTCTTACATAAATTATGTTTTCTTTCATGTAATTAGCAAGAGTCCATGAGCTAGTGACGTATGGGATAATGACTACCCAAGATGTGGATCTTTCCACGCAAGAGTCACTAGAGAGGGAGGGATAAAATAAAGACAGCCAATTCCTGCTGAAAATAATCCACACCCAAAATAAAGTTTAAAGAAAACATAAGCAGAAGATTCAAACTGAAACCGCTGCCTGAAGTACTTTTCTACCAGAAACTGCTTCAGAAGAAGAAAACACATCAAAATGGTAGAATTTAGTAAAAGTATGCAAAGAGGAACCAAGTTGCTGCTTTGCAAATCTGAACAACCGAAGCTTCATTCCTAAACGCCCAGGAAGTAAAAACTGACCTAGTAGAATGAGCTGTAATCCTTTGAGGCGGAGTTTTACCCGACTCGACATAGGCATGATGAATTAAAGATTTCAACCAAGATGCCAAAGAAATGGCAGAAGCTTTCTGGCCTTTTCTAGAACCAGAAAAGATGAAAAATAGACTAGAAGTCTTTTGGAAAGACTTAGTAGCTTCAACATAATATTTCAAAGCTCTAACAACATCCAAAGAATGCAATGATTTCTCCTTAGAATTCTTAGGATTAGGACATAATGAAGGAACCACAATTTCTCTACTAATGTTGTTAGAATACACAACCTTAGGTAAAAATTCAAAAGAAGTTCGCAACACCGCCTTATCCTGATGAAAAATCAGAAAAGGAGACTCACAAGAAAGAGCAGATAATGCAGAGACTCTTCTGGCAGAAGAGATGGCCAAAAGAAACAAAACTTTCCAAGAAAGAAGTTTAATGTCCAATGAATGCATGGGTTCAAAAGGAGGAGCTAGAAGAGCCCCCAGAACCAAATTCAATCTCCAAGGAGGAGAAATTGACTGAATGACAGGTTTTATACGAACCAAGTCTTGTACAAAACAATGAATATCAGGAAGATTAGCAATCTTTCTGTGAAAAAGAACAGAAAGGGCAGAGATTTGTCCTGTCAAGGAACTTGCGGACAAACCTTTATCTAAACCATCCTGAAGAAACTGTAAAAATTCTCGGAATTCTAAAAGAATGCCAGGAAAAATGATGAGAAGACACCAAGAAATATAAGTCTTCCAGACTCTATAATATATCTCTCTAGATACAGATTTACGAGCCTGTAACATAGTATTAATCACAGAGTCAGAGAAACCTCTTTGACCAAGAATCAAGCGTTCAATCTCCATACCCTTAAATTTAAAGATTTGAGATCCTGATGGAAAAAAGGACCTTGCGACAGAAGGTCTGGTCTTAACGGAAGAGCCCACGGTTGGCAAGAGGCCATCCGAAAAAGATCCGTCCATGCTGGAGCTACCAGCAGAACAAACGAGCATTCCTTCAGAATCTTGGAGATTACTCTTGGAAGAAGAACTAGAGGCGGAGAGATATAGGCAGGATGATACTTCCAAGGAAGTGATAATGCATTCACTGCCTCCGCCTGAGGATCCCGGGATCTGAACAGATACCTGGGAAGTTTCTTGTTTAGATGAGAAGCCATCAGATCTATTTCTGGAAGTTCCCACATTTGAACAATCTGAAGAAATACCTGGGTGAAGAGATCATTCGCCCGGATACAACGTTTGACGACTGAGATAATCCGTTTCCCAATTGTCTATACCTGGGAAATGAACCGCAGAGATTAGACAGGAGCTGGATTCCGCCCAAACCAGAATTCGAGATACTTCTTTCATAGCCAGAGGACTGTGAGTCCCTCCTTGATGATTGATGTATGCCACAGTTGTGACATTGTCTGTTCGAAAACAAATGAACGACTCTCTCTTCAGAAGAGGCCAAGACTGAAGAGCCCTGAAAATTGCACGGAGTTCCAAAATATTGATCAGTAATCTCACCTCCTGAGATTCCCAAACCCCTTGTGCCGTCAGAGACCCCCACACAGCTCCCCAACCTGTAAGACTTGCATCTGTTGAAATTACAGTCCAGGTCGGAAGAACAAAAGAAGCCCCCTGAACTAAACGATGGTGATCTGTCCACCACGTCAGAGAGTGTCGTACAATCGGTTTTAAAGATATTAATTGAGATATCTTTGTGTAATCCCTGCACCATTGGTTCAGCATACAGAGCTGAAGAGGTTGCATGTGAAAATGAGCAAAGGAGATCGCGTCCGATGCAGCAGTCATAAGACCTAAAATTTCCATGCATAAGGCTACCAAAGGGAATGATTGTGACTGAAGGTTTTGACAAGCTGATATCAATGTTAGACTTCTCTTGTCTGACAAAGACAGAGTCATAGACACTGAATCTATCTGGAAACCTAAAAAGGATACCCTTGTCTGAGGAATCAATGAACTTTTTGGTAAATTGATCCTCCAACCATTATCTTGAAGAAACAACACAAGTCGATTCGTATGAGATTCTGCTAAATGTGAAGACTGAGCAAGTACCAAGATATCGTCCAAATAAGGAAATACCAATACCCTGTTCTCTGATTACAGACAGAAGGGCACCGAGAACCTTTGTAAAAATTCTTGGAGCTGATGCTAGGCCAAACGGTAGAGCCACAAAACTGGTAATGCTTGTCTAAAAAAAGAGAATCTCAGAAACTAAAAGTGATCTGGATGAATCGAATATGCAGATATGCATCCTGTAAATCTATTGTAGACATATAATGCCCTTGCTGAACAAAAGGCAGGATAGTCCTTACAGTTACCATCTTGAATGTTGGTATCCTTCATAACGATTCAATATTGATAGATCCGGAACTGGTCTGAAGGAATTGACCTTCTTTGGTACAATGAAGAGATAGAATAAAACCCCAGCCCCTGTTCCAGAACTGGAACTGGCATAATTACTCCAGCCAACTCTAGATCTGAAACACATTTCAGAAATGCTTGAGCCTTTGCTGGGTTTACTGGGACACGGGAAAGAAAAAAATCTCTTTGCAGGAGGCCTTAACTTGAAGCCAATTCTGTACCCTTCTGAAACAATGTTCTGAAACCAGAGATTGTGAACGGAATTGATCCAAATTTCTTTGAAAAAAACGTAAACTGCCCCATACCAGCTGAGCTTGAATGAGGGCCGCACCTTCATGGGGACTTAGAAGCTGGCTAACGCCGACACTTTTGGCGCAAAAGAACGTAAAAAATGACGCAACTTCCGGCGACACGTATGACGCCGGAAACAGAAAAAAAATTTGCGCTAAGAATGACGCAATAAAATGAAGCATTTTCAGCCCCCGCGAGCCTAACAGCCCACAGGGAAAAAGTCAAATTTTTTAAGGTAAGAAAAAATGATTGATTCAAATGCATTATCCCAAATATGAAACTGACTGTCTGAAAATAAGGAATGTTGAACATCCTGAGTCAAGGCAAATAAATGTTTGAATACATATATTTAGAACTTTATAAAAAAGTGCCCAACCATAGCTTAGAGTGTCACAGAAAATAAGACTTACTTACCCCAGGACACTCATCTACATGTTGTAGAAAGCCAAACCAGTACTGAAACGAAAATCAGCAGAGGTAATGGTATATATATATATATATAAGAGTATATCGTCGATCTGAAAAGGGAGGTAAGAGATGAATCTCTACGACCGATAACAGAGAACCTATGAAATAGACCCCGTAGAAGGAGATCATTGCATTCAAATAGGCAATACTCTCCTCACATCCCTCTGATATTCACTGCACGCTGAGAGGAAAACCGGGCTCCAACCTGCTGCGGAGCGCATATCAACGTAGAATCTAGCACAAACTTACTTCACCACCTCCATAGGAGGCAAAGTTTGTAAAACTGATTTGTGGGTGTGGTGAGGGGTGTATTTATAGGCATTTTAAGGTTTGGGAAACTTTGCCCCTCCTGGTAGGAATGTATATCCCATACGTCACTAGCTCATGGACTCTTGCTAATTACATGAAAGAAATACTCAATGCGTTTCGCCGGTTAGACACACCGGCTTTCTCAAGAGTGAATGATCCCATGTGAAAATAAGTCCATATTTAAAGGCCTGTTCAAATTGGCAATTAAACATTTAACATCTACTTAGATGCCGACACAAAGCGCCACTGGTAATACCATTATTAATAACAAAGCTTTACTTCATCAAGATTAAAAACCTACTTCATATAACAATAATACATAAAAAAAAATGTTTATACATTATAACCTAAAAAAATATTTAAAATACATGAAAATACATGGTTAAAAACACATCATTGACATTATAAATTCATAATCTTATGCAGCCTCACACTACATGCCATAAATCTAAAATTAAATAATAGCGGCTAATTAATAATTTGATAACATTTACATAATTAATACAACTATATAAAATATCACTAAATAAAAAACACTTGATCAATCAGGAACCCTAGATCAATGCATTCATATATCTATAGTTATCTAGGGAGTGAGCAAGATGACCTATAATATCAAGTACTACAAAAATACCTGGGCATCTAGATCAATATTGAGACCCAATGGGGCAAGGCTCTTTAGCCTATAAATCCATTCGGTCTCCTTTTGTCTTAATTTAAGTAATCTATTTGGGACTCCCGGAGGTATCCAATCTATAATCTGAATGTGTAAACCATCCAAATTGTTACCATGGACTGTTCTAAAGTGTACAGGCACACTATGTTTATCAAAATTAGTCCTAATGTTATAAAGATGTTCACTAAATCTTTTGCTTGTTCTTCTTTTAGTGCGCCCTATATAAATCCGATTACATTTACACGACAATAAGTAGACTGAATATACCGTCTGACAATTGCACCTATACTTTATGCTGAATTGTTCTGACCCATTAAAGTTGAAAAAAGTGTCACCCTTTTTTACATGGGTGCACATTAGGCAGTTGTGTTTATGACACTTGAAGGTACCCCTTGCAGCTGATAACCAATTGCATAGACCCCCACCTGTTATACCTTTGCTAGATTCTCTATTACGTAGCTTACTGGGAGCTAGAAAAGTTTTCAAATTTCTATACTTCCTAAATGTTATTCTCGGTTTCTCACCTAGCTTTTTCCCTAAAATGGGATCAGATTTCAAGATGTCCCAATGTTTATTAAGTATTTTGGTAATTATAGGAGCCCCCTCATTGTATCTAGTTATAAATCGTGTTTCTCCAAAAAAATTTCTATTATTACTTAAATCCGGGATTGGTTCAAGTTTCCTTTTACATTTCAGGAGATCAGCCCGACTACATTCTAATACTTTGTTTTTTGCTTTATCTAGAAGTTCCCTGCTGTACCTCTTCCTTATAAACTGCTATTGCTGAAAACCCGGGCAGTTTGAATAGACGCCGGAAGTGACAGCTTGTTGTGGGACGCCGACTCTGAACCAGGACTGCTTTCTCCATCCACTGGAACTTTCAAAGACCTTTACTGAGGGCTTGTTATTGTTTGACTTCTAGTAAGTGTTTATTTACTAGCGTGTCTTGATTGGATTTTAATAAATATTACCTTGAATCGAGTTGCGCTGTCCCTTTGTGTTTCTACAGCTACTTGTTTTCTATCCGTGAGGGAGGAATCTACGGATCGGTGTGCAGCTGCATCTCGTCTGGGAGGCTTTTTTTTTTGGTCCCTATTGTGGAAAGTTTATATATCTGCTCCAAGGGGTATGTTGGTTAGTATGTAGCGCTGTTCTTTTCTTTTTACTTTTTATACTTGATGTACCGGGATTTCTCTGTGAACAGCTGCTTTCATTTTACCCGTCAACCTGATACAATATTTTGTTATATGTATATGCCACTATTCATGATTGTGATGAGTGCTTGATGTATGGTATATTGCTATAGCCATTTACAAATTCAATGTTTGACTTTTAGTACATTGCAACTGCAATTTTCTAACAATCTATATTATTTTTGCTGACAAGTTATGTGTAATTAGCGATCTATATTATTGCATCATTTGATAGTTATTGATCGCAATTAGTGGGTTTTTAGTATTTTAATATTTGTTTTATATTAGTGTCATATTTTCTATTTTATTGTCAGTATGGCTAATGGAAACAGATTTGGTGATTTCCAGTCTAGTTTGGGTAGACAGAGATCAGTTAATCTGTTAACTAATGAGGATAATATTGTGTCATTGGATGATAAACCACTTGATCTTTTTAGGAATTTGGAAGATCTTTTAGAAAAAGATACTAGGGAGTGGCAAGATTTACTACTCCTTGACAACTATATTTTACACGATATAGTACCTAGGGGTCTGAGGTTTTATAAAAAACCTTTATTTAGATTGGATGAAGTGGAGTTTATTACGGATTGGGATAAAGCCTTTCATACTTGCTCCATTACATTATTAAATATTTTAATTTGATATCGAGAATATAGGCTAAAGAAATTGGAAGAAGATATTAAAGAGGCAGTAGATAAAATCCAACCCTTTAGTGAGATAGAGGAATAGAAAATTTTTAATAATAACATCCAAAATAGGATCACCAAATTGGACCTAGAATTAAAACTTAAAAAACAAAAGAAATTAACTAGAGATTTCAAGGATTATAAGGATGAGATGGTATATACCTATAATAAGAACAATATTAATAAGTTTCAAATAATGGATCATAATGAGGGTCCACAAATGGAAGACTTTAATAGTATACAGAGAACTATTGGACAGATAGAGACACCTATTAGTGAATCTAAAGGATATAATAAAGGTAAGATTAAAAAGACACCTGCTAAGGATAAAACTTTTTTTAAAAATACCAATAGAAATACACACTCAGGGGGATATAACAAGAATAAAAATCACCAGACTAGTCTACCCTGGCGCCCCTCTAACTCCAGTTCTAATTTCAATTCCAATTCTAATTTTGATGCACCAAATTATAGGGGTAATAATAGGAATACAAATACCTATGAGAATGGTAGACATAGAGAGTATAGAGAAGGGGACAGACAGTGTCAGCAATGAAAAACTGGGATACGAGGGAGAGACCACAAAAAAGAGCCTT
This sequence comes from Bombina bombina, assembly GCF_027579735.1. NCBI lineage: Eukaryota > Metazoa > Chordata > Amphibia > Anura > Bombinatoridae > Bombina > Bombina bombina. The sequence continues at coordinate 2,341,306 of NW_026511871.1, read as the reverse complement.
GGAGGTAGACGAGGAACAAGAGGAGGACTTAGAATACAGAGGGGGAAACGGAAGAAGATTGAATTAGATACTATCAAAAAAGAAATTATTAATATCTCAGATTTAGAACTAACTAATAATGATATTAGATTATTGGGGAAAGGTTTGAATTTTGCATCAAAGTCCAAGCCCAACAAATTTGAGGTTTACATGGATATTCAAAAGTCCATTCGTAAAATGACATTGAAAAGGTACTTTTTGAAGGATAATAAGGGGTTGAATAGACCTAACAATAATTATATTGAGGCTAAGGATATAACTACACTCAGTACACTCAAAGATCTGGAGTTAGAAAACAAATCCACTCCTACTAATGTCCTAGAGGGTTTAGATACATCAGGGACTATGGCCAACCTCATGGAACCCTTTCTATCTATGAGGAGGACTCTCAAATCCGACATACATCCTTTAAAGGTCAGTCTAGCTTTTATCCTGCACATATGCAAGGAGAACAATTGTCTTTTTTTAACAAATTGGTATGTCAGGATCTTGATAGAGAATTATCTAAATGTAATCTTAATAAATATAATGATAACCTGAATAGAAATGAGAGAAATGCCCTTAATAGCCTTAAAAATAATGATAGAGTGGTGATAAGAGCAGCAGGTAAGGGTGGGGGTCTGGTGATCCAGAACAAAGAGGATTATCTGAGTGAGGCCTATAATATTCTGGGGGATACCCAGACTTATAAATGTTTGACTTATAATCCCACAATTAAGTTCACTAAGGAGCTGGACATTATCTTGAAACAAGCAAAGGACACAGGAGTCTTGAATCAAGATGAATATAATTTTATTAAAATAGTGGACCCCAAGGTTCCAACCTTTTACCACCTCCCGAAGGTCCATAAATGTATATCCAGGTCCCCGGGACGTCCAATTGTCTCTGGAATTGGGTCCCTATGCTATAATCTTTCTAAATATGTTGATTATTTCTTACAGCCCCTTGTGAAGAGAACGAAGGCTTTTTTAAAGGACACCACAGAGACAATTGGACATTTTGAGGGTCTGGATTGGGAGGAAGACCTAAGGTGGGCCCCTTATGATGTCTCGTCATTGTATACGGTGATCCCCCATGAACAAGGGCTAAAAGCGGTTGAATTGGCATTTTCTAGTTATGATATCCCTGATATTCATTTACAATTTATATTGAAATCCATTAATTTTATTTTAACCCATAACTATTTTGAATTTGGGGAGAAATATTATTTGCAATTGAGGGGGACGGCAATGGGGACAACGTTTGCCCCCTCATATGCAAATTTGTTTATGGATCATTTTGAGAGGTGTCATATTTGGATGAATAATCCCTTTAAGATAAACATTGTGAGATACTTTAGGTACATCGACAATGTGATTGTACTCTGGAAGGGAACAGATGAATCCCTCTTGGAGTTCAGTGAATACATCAATAAGAACAATTTTAATCTCAAATTTAGTGGGAATAGTTCTAGTAAAAAAATAGAATTTCTTGATATTGAGCTCTCTGTAGATAATAGTAGTAATAAAGTGATTGTTCGAAATTTTAGGAAGACGGTGGACAGGAACAGCTTTGTAGACGCAGGAAGCACTCATTTGAAAAGTTGGAAGGATAATATTCCCACCAGTCAGTATATCCGCATTAGGCGGAATTGTACAAAAATTTCAGATTTTAATGAGGAAGCAAGGTTCCTAGACCACACGTTTATAAGGAAGGGGTACAGTAGAATGCGAGCTCAATCAGATTGAGTGTGCATTCTATTGGCTGTTCCGATCAGCCAATAGAATGCAAGCTCAATATGATTGGCTGATTGGATCAGCCAATCGGATTGAACTTCAATCTGATTGGCTGATTCAATCAGCCAATCAGATTTTTCCTACCTTAATTCCGATTGGCTGATAGAATCCTATCAGCCAATCGGAAGTCGAGGGACGCCATCTTGGACGACGTCACTTAAAGGAACTGTCATTCATCGGGAAATCGTCGGTGGAAGAAGATGGCTCCACCCAGCTCCGGATGGATGAAGATTGAAGCCGCCTGGATGATGACTTCAATCGGATGGAAGACTTCTTCAGCGCCCCTTGGATGATGACTTCAATCGGATGGAAGACTTCTTCAGCGCCCTTTGGATGATGACTTCGGCCACTGCGGATCTCCTCTTCTGTTCCATCGGTGGTCGGCTGGCTGAAGACGGTTAAAGGTAGGATGATCTTTAGAGGGGTACTGTTAGGTTTATTTTAGGGGGGTTTGGGTTAGAGTAGGGGTATGTGGGTGGTGGGTTTTAATGTTGGGGGGGGGGTTGTATTTTTTTTTTACAGGCAAAAGAGCTGAATACTTTGGGGCATGCCCCGCAAAAGGCCCTTTTAAGGGCTGGTAAGGTAATAGAGCTGTTAACTTTCGTAATTTAGAATAGGGTAGGGCATTTTTTTTATTTTGGGGGGCTTTGTTATTTTATTAGGGGGGCTTAGATTAGGTGTAAGTAGCTTAAAATTGTTGTAATATTTTTTAAATGTTTGTAACTTTTTATTTTTTGTTACTTAGTTTTTTTATTTTTTGTACTTTAGTTAGTTTATTTAATTGTATTTAATTGTAGTTATTTGTAGCTAATTTATTTAATTAATTTAATGATAGTGTAGTGTTAGGTTTAATTGTAACTTACGTTAGGATTTATTTTACAGGTAATTTTGTATTTCTTTTAGCTAGGTAGTTATTAAATAGTTAATAACTATTTAATAACTATTCTAACTAGCGAAAATAAATACAAAGTTACCTGTAAAATAAATAATTATTAATTACATTGTAGCTATCTTAGGGTTTATTTTACAGGTAAGTATTTAGTTTAAATAGGAATAATTTATGTAATGATAGTGTAGTTTTAGGTGTAATTGTAACTTAGGTTAGGATTTATTTTACAGGTAAATTTGTCTTTATTTTAACTAGGTAGCTATTAAATAGTTAATAACTATTTAATAGCTATTGTACCTAGTTAAAATAAATTGAAATTTGCCTGTAAAATAAAAATAAATCCTAAAATAGCTACAATATAATTATTAGTAATATTGTAGCTATATTAGGGTTTATTTTAAAGGTAAGTATTTAGTTTTAAATAGGATTAATTTAGTTAATAAGAGTTATAATATTTATATGTATTTAATAAATATTTAAGTTAGGGGGGTGTTAGGGTTAGACTTAGGTTTAGGGGTTAATAATTTTATTTTAGTGGCGGCGGTGTAGGGGGGGCAGGATAGGGGTTAATAAATTTATTATAAGTGGCGACGGTGTAGGGGGGCAGATTAGGGGTTAATAAATTTAATATAGGTGGCGGCGGGGTCCGGGAGCGGCGGTTTAGGGGTTAAACAATTTATTTAGTTGCGGCGGGGTCCGGGATCGGCAGGATAGGGGTTAATAATTTTATTATAGGTGGCGACGGTGTAGGGGGGGCAGATTAGGGGTTACTAGGTATAATGTAGGTGGCGGTAGGCTCCGGGAGCGGCGGTTTAGGGGTTAATACATTTATTATAGTTGCGGTGGGGTCTAGGAGCAGCGGTTTAGGGGTTAATAAATTTATTTAGTTGCGGGGGGCTCTGGGGGCGCCGGTATAGGGGGTAGAACAGTGTAGTTTAGTGTGGGTGCTTAGTGACAGCTTATCAATAAAGCTGTAGAAAAGCCAAAGAGCAGCGAGATCGGATGAGTGATAACTATCACAGTCTGCTGCTCATCGCCCCCGTACTTGGTGCGCGGCTTTTTGACAGCTTTTTTGATAACTTTGGCGAGATTATTCAGGTCTGCGGCGGTGATGGTAGGCGAGCTTAGGCGGGCGTATTGGGCCGGCGAAGGCAGGTAAGTAGACACGTTGATAACTAGGCCTCTAAGCCTTTACTGGGTTTGCTGGAATGCGTGAGAGAAAAAAGCTTCTCACAGGTGGTCTTACTCTGAATCCTATTCTGTACCCCTGAGAGACAATACTCTGAATCCAATGATTTTGGACCGAACTGATCCAAACATCTTTGAAGAATTTTAATCTGCCCCCTACCAGCTGAACTGGAATGAGGGCCGCACCTTCATGCGGACTTGGGGGCTGGCTTTGATCTCTTAAAAGGCTTGGATTTATTCCAATTTGAGGAAGGCTTCCAATTGGAAACAGATTCCTTTGGGGAAGGATTAGATTTCTGTTCCTTATTATGTCAAAAGGAACGAAAACGGTTAGAAGCTTTAGATTTACCTTTAGTTTTTTTTATCCTGAGGCAAAAAAACTCCCTTCCCCCCAGTGACAGTTGAAATCATTGAATCCAACTGAGAACCAAATAATTTATTACCTTGGAAAGAAAGAGAAAGCAATCTGGATTTAGAAGTCATATCAGCATTCCAAGATTAGAGCCACAAAGCTCTTCTAGCTAAAAAAGCTAAAGACATATATCTAACATCAATTTTGATGATATCGAAAATGGCATCACAAATGAAATTATTAGCATGTTGAATCAACTTAACAATGCTAGACAAATCATGATCTGATACTTTTTGCGCTAAAGTTTCCAACCAAAAAGTTGAAGCAGCTGCAACATCAGCCAAAGAAATTGCAGGCCTAAGAAGATGACCTGAATATAAAACATAATTTATGTAAGAACTTACCTGATAAATTCATTTCTTTCATATTAGCAAGAGTCCATGAGCTAGTGACGTATGGGATATACATTCCTACCAGGAGGGGCAAAGTTTCCCAAACCTCAAAATGCCTATAAATACACCCCTCACCACACCCACAAATCAGTTTAACGTATAGCCAAGAAGTGGGGTGATAAGAAAAAAGTGCAAAAGCATAAAAAATAAGGAATTGGAATAATTGTGCTTTATAAAAAAAAAACATAACCACCACAAAAAAGGGTGGGCCTCATGGACTCTTGCTAATATGAAAGAAATGAATTTATCAGGTAAGTTCTTACATAAATTATGTTTTCTTTCATGTAATTAGCAAGAGTCCATGAGCTAGTGACATATGGGATAATGACTACCCAAGATGTGGATCTTCCACGCAAGAGTCACTAGAGAGGGAGGGATAAAATAAAGACAGCCAATTCCGCTGAAAAAAATCCACACCCAAAATAAAGTTTAAATCTTATAATGAAAAAAACTGAAATTATAAGCAGAAGAATCAAACTGAAACAGCTGCCTGAAGTACTTTTCTACCAAAAACTGCTTCAGAAGAAGAAAACACATCAAAATGGTAGAATTTAGTAAAAGTATGCAAAGAAGACCAAGTGGCTGCTTTGCAAATCTGATCAACTGAAGCTTCATTCCTATACACCCAAGAAGTAGAAACTGACCTAGTAGAATGAGCTGTAATCCTTTGAGGCGGAGTTTTACCCGACTCGACATAGGCATGATGAAACAAAGATTTTAACCAAGATGCCAAAGAAATGGCAGAAGCCTTCTGACCGGAAAAGATAACAAATAGACTAGAAGTCTTTCGGAAATCCTTAGTAGCTTCAACATAATATTTCAAAGCTCTAACTACATCCAAAGAATGCAACGACTTTTCCTTAGAATTCTTAGGATTAGGACACAATGAAGGAACCACAATTTCTCTACTAATGTTGTTAGAATTCACAACCTTAGGTAAAAATTTAAAAGAAGTTCGCAACACCGCCTTATCCTGATGAAAAATCAGAAAAGGAGACTCACAAGAAAAAGCAGATAATTCAGAAACTCTTCTAGCAGAAGAGATGGCCAAAACAAACAAAACTTTCCAAGAAAGTAATTTAACGTCCAGCGAATGCATAGGTTCAAACGGAGGAGCTTGAAGAGCCCCCAGAACCAAAATCAAACTCCAAGGAGGAGAAATTGACTTAATAACCGGTTTTATACGAGCCAAAGCTTGTACAAAACAATGAATATCAGGAAGACTAGCAATCTTTCTGTGAAAAAGAACAGAAAGAGCAGAGATTTGACCTTTCAAGGAACTTGCAGACAAACCTTATCCAAACCATCCTGAAGAAACTGTAAAATTCTAGGAATTCTAAAAGAATGCCAAGAAAAAATGATGAGAAAAACACCAAGAAATGTAAATCTTCCAGACTCGATAATATATCTTCCTAGATACAGTTTTACAAGCCTGTAACATATTATTAATCACAGAGTCAGAGAAACCTCTATGACTGAGAATCAAGCGTTCAATCTCCATGCCTTCAAATTTAAGGATTTGAGAAACCTGATGATAGAAGGTCTGGTCTTAACGGAAGAGTCCAAGGTTGGCAAGTGGCCATCCGGACAAGATCCGCATACCAAAACCTGAGAGGCCATGCTGGAGCCACCAGCAGAATAAACGAACGCTCCTTTAGAATCTTGGAAAAAGAACTAGAGGCGGAAAAGATATAAGCAGGATGATACTTCCAAGGAAGTGACAATGCATCCACTGCTTCCACCTGAGGATCCCTGGATCTGGACAGATAACTGGGAAGCTTCTTGTTTAGATGAGAAGCCATCAGATCTATTTCTGGAAGTCCCCATATTTGAACAATCTGAAGAAATACCTCTGGGTGAAGAAACCATTCGCCCGGATGTAGCGTTTGGCGACTGAGATAATCCGCTTCCCAATTGTCTATACCTGGGATATGAACCGCAGAAAATAGACAGGAGCTGGATTCCGCCCATACAAGTATTCGAGAGACTTCTTTCATAGTCAGAGGACTGTGAGTTCCTCCTTGATGATTGACATATGCCACGGTTGTGACATTGTCTGTCTGGAAACAAATGAACGACTCTCTCTTTAGAAGAGGCCACGACTGAAGAGCTCTGAAAATTGCACATAGTTCCAAAATGTCGATTGGTAATCTCACCTCCTGAGATTCCCAAACCCCTTGTGCTGTCAGAAACCCCCATACAGCTCCCCAACCTGTCAGACTTGCATCTGTTGAGATCACAGTCTAGGTTGGAAGAACAAAAGAAGCCCCCTGAACTAAACGATGGTGGTCTGTCCACCACGTCAGAGAGTGTCGAACAATCGGTTTTAAAGATATTAATTGAGATATCTTTGTATAATCCCTGCACCACTGGTTCAGCATACAGAGCTGAAGAGGTCGCATGTGAAAACGAGCAAAGGGGATCGCGTCCAATGCAGCAGTCATAAGACCTAAAATTTCCATGCATAAGGCTACTGAAGGGAAAGATTGAGACTGAAGGTTTCGACAAGCTGAAACCAATTTCAGACGCCTCTTGTCCGTCAGAGACAGAATCAAGGACACTGAATCTATCAGGAAACCTAAAAAGGTTACCCTTGCCTGAGGAATCAAACAAACTTTTTGGTAAATTGATCCTCCAACCATGTTCTTGAAGAAACAACACATATAAAAGACTAGAAAGGTTCTTTCTAGTGAAAATGAGCAAAGGGAATTGAATCCAATGCTGTGGCCATAAGACCTAAAACTTCTATGCATATATAGCAACTGAAGGAAATAATAGAGACTAAAGGTACCGACAGACGGAACCCAATAAAATTGTCCCTTGTCTGATAGAGACAAAGACAGTGACACAAACTATCTGGAAACCTAAAAAAGGTGACCCTTGTGTGAGGAATCAAGAGCTTTTGAAAAAAAGATCCTCTAACTATGACCTGAAGAGCAAGTAAATCAAATGAGATTCCGCATCCTCAGAAAATAATCTGAATGAAAACAGAAAAATGAAAATATGCATTTATTGTATCTAATGAAAACAAATAATGCTATCAATGACCATAAAAAGGCAAAATAGTTTGAATAAAACTCCAAAACCCGGTTCCTCAAAAGGAACTGGAAGAAATACCCCAGAAGATTCCAGGTCTGAGCAGCGCTTGAACCCCATGGGTGCCCAGCCATGCTTCAACAGTACCCAAAATATATAGGACAGAAACACAGTTAAAGAAAGTGTTAGCCTTACTGGAATAAAATCAAAGAAATTTTGACAAAATAAATTTCAAAGAAGCCTTAACCTGCCCCTTACCAGCCAAGCTGGAATACGGCACATACATCGCAATATTAGGGAGCTGATTTCGAACTCCAATTATAGACATGTTACTTGGGAAAGAACTCAGGAATACGTTCCTTAATAAGAACAACCAAACCAGTATAAGCTTAAAGTTTTAGTCTTAGAACTCAATCTTGAAGCCCAGAGTAACAGTTAAGAATTGAATCCAATTATAAAACAAATAATTGATTATCTTAGAACAAAAGAAATATGGATTTTTTTTTTAAAAAAATCACAAAATTCTTCTAGCTAAAAAAGCTAAAGACATAGATTAACCCTCATTTACGAAAATATTCAATAAAATGAAGACACAAATGAAATTATTAGCATGATAGTCCAGTTTAAAGGACCAGCCAAAACAGTGGACTTGCATAATCAATAAATGCAAAACAACAAGACAAATGCAACAGCACCTAGTCTAGTAAATGTTGTCCCTTTAACAATGCTAAAATAAATCATAATCTGATACTTGATCATAAAGTAAACAGAGAAAATGAAGCAATTGCAATATCCAAATAAATCACAGGACCAAGAAAAGTACCTGAAACTAAATAATTTTCCATAAATAAGATACAACTATCTAAAGGAAAATAAATACTATTTTGCTATAGAAACAATAGCATAATTAGTAGAATTAGAGATAGCCCCAATAAATTGGAGAACCCTCCAAATTGAGTTTAACTGCTGACAGAGAATATAGTTTAAAACCTTTGAAGAGGAAATAAAAGAAAATTCTCAGCCTATTCCATTCCCTAGTATGGGGAATTGGAAAGAAAACCTCTGAAAACACAGAAGAAATAAATAGGCAGAAATAATGTCAGCTAGTCTTAAAGAACTAGTTACCTTAATATCCAAAATAATCAACACCTTTTCAACAAAGAACAAATGTACTTTAATAATGGAAAAATAATAAAAAAGTAGATTTGTTAGTGTCAATATCTGATGAAGAAAATTTCTGAAAAAGAAAAAAACATCAGAGAAGGATAAATCAGTATGTTGTTAGTCATTTGAAACTTCAATAATTAAAAAAGAAGTGAAAAAAGACCTAAAAATCTTATTAGAAGGCACAAAGTCAGACAAAGCCTTTAAAATAGAAACAGAAAAATATTTCTTATAAATCTTCTAAATATTTCTTGTAAGAAAGGAAATATATAAAGCATAAATACTAATGGATTCCGCATGTAAAAGTATAACATAATAACTTATTACAAACCATAGCTAAAGATAAACATTTATAACATTTAAAATAAATGAACTTAGCTTTGGTAGAACTGAAACTCAGTTAAGCGTTTTTCCAGAAGTGGCTTCTGATTCAGAGTCAATCTGAGACATCTTGCAATATGTAATAGAAAAAACAACATATAAAGCAAAATTGATCAAATTCCTTAAATGACAGTTTCAGGAATGGGAAAAAAATGCCAATGAACAAGCTTCTAGCAACCAGAAGCAATAAATAATGAGACTTAAATATTGTGGAGACAACAATGACGCTCAAATTTTTTAGCGCCAAAAAAGCCGCCCACATTATTTGGCGCCTAAATGCTTTTGGCGCCAAAAATGGCGCCACATCCGGTAACGCCGACATTTTTTGGCGCAAAAACGTCAAAAAAATGACGCAACTTCCGGCGACACGTATGACGCCGGAAATGACAAGAACATTTTTGCACCAAGAAAGTCCGCGCCAAGAATGACGCAATAAAATGAAGCATTTTCAGCCCCCGCGAGCCTAATAGCCCACAGGAAAAAAAGTCAAATTTTAAGGTAAGAAAAAATGTCAATTATTCATATGCATTATCCCAAATATGAAACTGACTGTCTGAAAATAAGGAACGTTGAACATCCTGAATCAAGGCAAATAAATGTTTAAACACATATATTTAGAACTTTATATAAAAGTGCCCAACCATAGCTTAGAGTGTCACAGAAAATAAGACTTACTTACCCCAGGACACTCATCTACATGTAGTAGAAAGCCAAACCAGTACTGAAACAAGAATCAGTAGAGGTAATGGTATATATAAGAGCACATCGTCGATCTGAAAAGGGAGGTAAGAGATGAATCTCTACGACCGATAACAGAGAACCTATGAAATAGACCCCGTAGAAGGAGATCATTGAATTCAAATAGGCAATACTCTCTTCACATCCCTCTGACATTCACTGCACTCTGAGAGGAAAACCGGGCTCCAGCCTGCTGCGGAGCGCATATCAACGTAGAATCTAGCACAAACTTACTTCACCACCTCCATGGGAGGCAAAGTTTGTAAAACTGATTTGTGGGTGTGGTGAGGGGTGTATTTATAGGCATTTTGAGGTTTGGGAAACTTTGCCCCTCCTGGTAGGAATGTATATCCCATACGTCACTAGCTCATGGACTCTTGCTAATTACATGAAAGAAATAAGCCTTCCTTAGATAAGATTCAAGTTTCCTATCTAAAGGATATTTAAAAGAAGTACTATCTTCTGCAGGAATAGTAGTACATTTAGCAAGAGTGGAGATAGCCCCATCAACTTTGGGGATTTTTTCTCAAAACTCCAATCTAACTGCTGGCAAAGGATACAATTTTTTAAACCTTGAAGAAGGAGTAAAAGAAGTACCAGGCCAATTCCATTCTTTAGAAATCATATCAGAAATAGCATCAGGAACTGGAAAAACCTCTAGAATAACCACAGGAGGTTTATAAACAGAATTTAAATGTTTACTAGTTTTAATATCAAGAGGACTAGTTTCCTCCATATCCAATGTAATCAACATTTCTTTTAATAAAGAACGAATATACTCCATTTTAAATAAATAAGAGGATTTGTCAGTGTCAATATCTGAGGCAGGATCTTCTGAATCAGATAGATCCTCATCAGAGAAGAATAAATCAGTATGTTGCCAGTCATTTAAAATTTCATCAACTCTATGAGAAGTTTTAAAAGACCTTTTACGTTTACTAGAAGGCGGGATGGCAGACAAAGCCTACTAAATAGAATCAGAAATAAATTATTTTAAATGTACAGGTATATCTTGTACATTAGATGTTGAGGGAACGGCAACAGGTAATGAACTACTATTAATGGATACATTTTCTGCATGTAAAAGTTTATCATGATAACTATTACAAGCCACAGCTGGAGGTATAATCTCCACAAGTTTAAAACAAATGCACTTAGCTTTGGTAGAACTGTTATCAGGCAGCTGGGATGCAACAGTGAATTCTGAGACAGGATCAGATTCAGACATTTTGCAAATGTAAGAAAAAAAACAACATATAAAGCAAAATTATCAATTTCCTTATATGGCAGTTTCAGGAATGGGAAAAAATGCAAACAGCATAGACCTTTGACATAGAAAAAGGCAAGAGGCAAATAAAAATGGGGTCTTAAATAATGAAAATATTTGGCGGCAAGTATGACGCACAACAAACAGAAAAATATTTTTTGGCGCCAAAAACGTCACACTCGCATCATAGATGACGCAACCTTGTGAAGGACTCAGCATCAACTAAGACGCCGGAAATGACGAATGTGCGTCAAACGTAACCGCGCCAAAAAATCTCGCACCAAGAATGACGCAATAAACTTTGGCATTTTGCGCCCTCGTGAGCCTAATTCTGCCCGCGAATTTAAAAGACAGTCAATTTGAAAAAGAGACTATACCCCAGGTAAGAAATAAATTTTCATAAAAAAGCATTTCCCAGATATGAAACTGACATTCTGCAAAAGGAAATATACTGAAAAATTGAATCATGGCAAATATAAGTACAATACATATATTTAGAACTTTATATAAATACATAAAGTGCCAAATCATAGCTGAGGTATCTTAAGTAATAAAAACATACTTACCAAAAGACACTCATCCACATATAGCAGATAGCCAAACCAGTACTGAAACGGTTATCAGTAGAGGTAATGGAATATGAGAGTATATGTCGATCTGAAAAGGGAGGTAGGAGATGAATCTCTACGACCGATAACAGAGAACCTATGAAATAGATCCCCGTGAGGAAAACCATTGCATTCAATAGGTGATACTCCCTTCACATCCCTCATACATTCACTATACTCTGAGAGGAATCGGGCTTCAAAAAATGCTGAGAAGCGCATATCAACGTAGAAATCTTAGCACAAACTTACTTCACCACCTCCATAGGAGGCAAAGTTTGTAAAACTGAATTGCGGGTGTGGTGAGGGGTGTATTTATAGGCATTTTGAGGTTTGGGAAACTTTGCCCCTCCTGGTAGGATTGTATATCCCATACGTTACTAGCGCATGGACTCTTGCCAATTACATGAAATAAATCATTATTATTATTATTTATTTGTAGATCACCAACACATTCCACAGTGCTATGCATTTGAGGTCAGCTGGCTTTGACTGCTCATAAACAATGCAGTCAGTAGCCATATGGAGGCAAGGGGCGTTAACTGAAAGAAGGCATTTCCAACATGTTGGGGAATTAGTCTGAATCTATTCTTCACCTTAGGTTATATTACAAAAAAATAACACAATAATACAATAATAGATATAAATACAAATGATTAATAACTTATTATTGTCAAGTTTAAGAAAACAGAGTAAAGTTTACAAAGAGGATAAAAATGTATTATTTTAAACTAGAGAGGAAATAAGAAACTACATAAAAATTATATAAAACAATATACTTCATATAGACAGCGTTGCCCCCAAATAAGTACACAAAGAAACAGACTGTGACACCAGATAAAAACCAGTAAGGCCCTCAAGTCTTTCCATATTTATATAAAGTGTAAGCTAATTCTTAGGGTAGAGCATGTTCTTACTCCCTTAGTGTATTTGTCCTTACCACCTCTACTGGAAGTCTATAACCAACCATTTCTGTAATGAAGTGCTTCTGTACATTACCCCTGAACCCACTAACATCCAACCTGAATTAAATGTGGTCTTCCTTTAACTACCCATTATTGGCTTTGTCTCTAAAATAAAGAAGAATTTCCTGACTGTGATTTTGTCTAGTCTACATGAGTCTTAACTGTCTTATTTAATTGCTTATGCTATTTTATATATTTCCATATCCCCATTTAAGGGAGTGTCCATGTATTTTGCATAAGCTTTTTGTCTTTAGAATAATTTATACTTCTTTGGAAAACTATGCTTAATAAATTAAACAGTTGCATCTAAAATTACCTTCTTTAAATATCTCCCGAAAATTTTTTCTTTCGGAATTTCGATAGAGCATGCAGTTTTAGGCAACTTTCTAATTTAGTCCTATTATCAACTTTTCTTTGTTCTCTTGCTATCTTTATTTGAAAAAAGGGCATCTAAGCTTTTTTTTTTGGTTCAGCACTCTGGACAGCACTTTTTATTGGTGGATGAATATATCCACCAATCAGCAAGGACAACCCAGGTTGTTCACCAAAATTGGGTCAGCATCTAAACTTACATTCTTGCATTTAAAATAAAGATACCAAGAGAAGGAAGACAATTTGATAATAGGAGTAAATTAGAAAGTTGCTTAAAATTTCATGCTCTATCTGAATCACGAAATAAAACATTTGGGTTCAGTGTCCCTTTAAGCAATGTACGCTGTTTTAAAGAATAACTAAAGTATTTAACCATGTAAGAAAAAAAAAAAGATTAGCCTAAAAGTGCAGAACCACAGACACATCTGCTTATATTGGTCTAATTATAAATTGCTTAATTGATGCCCAATCTCTAAGCTTCACTGTGCTGCATTAAAAAATATGCATGCGCATTACACAAATTAAAGGCATTGAGTGTCAAACTGTAACAGTAGCAAAGAAATGGAATCACACTTCAGTCAGTTCAGATGAACCTATTCATTATGAAAAATATTTATCATAGTAAGTTCCTTCACTTGAACTGAATAGAGTGCAATTCCACTTAGTTGTTGTGGATTTAGAAAATATCCAAAGGAGTGGACATAAAAACATAATTTTTTGGTGACTAGTTTAAAATTAAAAAATACCTGCATTAAAATGACAGGGCGGGCCGTGGACTGGATACACCACAAGAGAAATAAATTTATCAGGTAAGCATAAATTATGTTTTCTCTTGTAAGGTGTATCCAGTCCACGGATCATCCATTACTTGTGGGATACCAATACCAAAGCTAAAGTACACGGATGAAGGGAGGGACAAGGCAGGTACTTAAACGGAAGGTACCACTGCCTGTAAAACCTTTCTCCCAAAAATAGCCTCCGAAGAAGCAAAAGTATCAAATTTGTAGAATTTTGAAAAAGTATGAAGCGAAGACCAAGTCGCCGCCTTACAAATCTGTTCAACAGAAGCCTCATTTTTAAAGGCCCATGTGGAAGCCGCAGCTCTAGTAGAATGAGCTGTAATCCTTTCTGGAGGCTGCTGGCCAGCAGTCTCATAGGCTAAGCGGATTATGCTTCTTAGCCAAAAATAAAGAGAGGTTGCCGAAGCCTTTGGACCTCTCCTCTGTCCAGAGTAGACAACAAAGCAGATGTTTGACGAAAATCTTTAGTAGCTTGTAAGTAAAACTTTAAAGCACGAACCACGTCCAGATTGTGTAATAGACGTTCCTTCTTTGAAGAAGGATTAGGACACAAAGACGGAACAACAATCTCTTGATTGATATTCTTATTAGATACCACCTTAGGTAAAAACCCAGGTTTGGTACGCAGAACTATCTTATCTGCATGAAAGATCAGATAAGGAGAATCACATTGTAAGGCAGATAACTCGGAAACTCTACGAGCCGAGGAAATAGCTACCAAAAAAAGAACTTTCCAAGATAAAAGTCTGATATCTATGGAATGAAGAGGTTCAAACGGAACCCCCTGAAGAACTTTAAGAACCAAATTTAAGCTCCAAGGTGGAGCAACAGGTTTAAACACAGGCTTTATTCTAACTAAAGCCTGACAAAATGCCTGAACGTCTGGAACATCCGCCAGACGCTTGTGCAAAAGAATAGACAGCGCAGAAATCTGTCCCTTTAAGGAACTAGCTGACAATCCTTTCTCCAATCCTTCTTGGAGAAAAGATAATATCCTGGGAATCCTGACCTTACTCCATGAGTAGCCCTTGGATTCACACCAATAAAGATATTTACACCATATCTTATGATAGATTTTCCTGGTGAATTAAAGTATCAATGACTGACTCGGAGAAACCACGCTTTGATAAAATCAAGCGTTCAATCTCCAGGCAGTCAGCCTCAGAGAAATTAGATTTGGATGGTTGAAAGGACCTTGAAGTAGAAGGTCCTGTCTCAGCGGCAAAGTCCATGGTGGAAAGGATGACATGTCCACCAGATCTGCATACCAAGTCCTGCGTGGCCACGCAGGCGCTATCAAGATCACTGATGCTCTCTCCTGCTTGATTTTGGCAATCAGACGAGGGAGCAGAGGAAATGGTGGAAACACATAAGCCAGGTTGAAGGACCGAGGCGCTGCTAGAGCATCTATCAGCGTTGCCTTGGGGTCCCTGGACCTGGATCCGTAACAAGGAAGCTTGGCGTTCTGGCGAGACGCCATGAGATCCAGTTCTGGTTTGCCCCAACGATGAGTCAATTGTGCAAACACCTCCGGATGGAGCTCCCACTCCCCCGGATGAAAAGTCTGTTGACTTAGAAAATGCGCCTCCCAGTTCTCTACACTTGGGATATGGGTAGCTGATAGGTGGCAAGAGTGAATCTCTGCCCAGCGAATTATCTTTGAGACTTCTAACATCGCTAGGGAACTCCTTGTTCCCCCTTGATGGTTGATGTAAGCCACAGTCGTGATGTTGTCCGACTGAAATCTGATGAACCTCATTGTCGCTAGCTGAGGCCAAGCCTGAAGAGCATTGAATATCGCTCTCAGTTCCAGAATATTTATTGGAAGGAGAGACTCCTCCTGAGTCCACGATCCCTGAGCCTTCAGGGAGTTCCAGACTGCACCCCAACCTAGAAGGCTGGCATCTGTCGTTACAATTGTCCAATCTGGCCTGCGAAAGGTCATACCTTTAGACAGATGGACCCGAGATAGCCACCAGAGAAGAGAATCCCTGGTCTCTTGATCCAGATGTAGTAGAGGGGACAAATCTGTGTAATCCCCATTCCACTGACTGAGTATGCAGAGTTGCAGCGGTCTGAGATGTAGGCGTGCAAACGGCACTATGTCCATTGCCGCTACCATTAGGCCGATTACTTCCATGCACTGAGCCACCGAAGGGCGAGGAATGGAATAAAGAATACGGCAGGAATTTAGAAGTTTTGATAACCTGGACTCCGTCAGGTACATTTTCATTTCTACAGAATCTATCAGAGTCCCTAGGAAGGAAACTCTTGTGAGGGAGGATAGAGAACTCTTTTCCTCGTTCACTTTCCACCCATGCGACCTCAGAAATGCTAACACTATGTCTGTATGAGACTTGGCAATTAGGAAGTTTGACGCCTGAATCAAGATGTCATCTAAATAAGGGGCCACTGCTATGCCCCGCGGCCTTAGGACCACCAGAAGCGACCCCAGAACCTTCGTAAAAATTCTTGGGGCTGTAGCTAACCCAAAGGGAAGAGCTACAAACTGGTAATGCCTGTCTAGGAA
This sequence comes from Bombina bombina, assembly GCF_027579735.1. Lineage (NCBI taxonomy): Eukaryota > Metazoa > Chordata > Amphibia > Anura > Bombinatoridae > Bombina > Bombina bombina. The sequence continues at coordinate 2,324,753 of NW_026511871.1, read as the reverse complement.
GGCAAACCTGAGAAACCGATGATGATCTTTGTGTATCGGAATGTGAAGATAAGCATCCTTTAGATCCACTGTAGTCATGTATTGACCCTCCTGGATCATAGGTAGGATGGTACGAATAGTTTCCATCTTGAAAGATGGAACTCTGAGGAATTTGTTTAAGATCTTTAGATCCAAAATTGGTCTGAAGGTTCCCTCTTTTTTGGGAACCACAAACAGATTTGAGTAAAATCCCTGTCCCTGTTCCTCCTTTGGAACTGGATGGATCACTCCCATAACTAGGAGGTCTTGTACACAGTGTAAGAATGCCTGTCTCTTTATCTGGTTTGCAGATAATTGTGAAAGGTGAAATCTCCCTTTTGTGGGGGAAGCCTTGAAGTCCAGAAGATATCCCTGGGATATAATTTCCAACGCCCAGGGATCCTGGACATCTCTTGCCCACGCCTAGGCGAAGAGCGAAAGTCTGCCCCCTACTAGATCCGTTACCGGATAGGGGGCCGTTCCTTCATGCTGTCTTAGAGGCAGCAGCAGGCTTTTTGGCCTGCTTACCTTTGTTGCAGGTCTGGTTAGGTCTCCAGACCGTCTTGGACTGAGCAAAAGTTCCCTCTTGTTTTGCATTAGAGGAAATTGATGCCGCACTTGCCTTGAAGTTTCGAAAGGCACGAAAATTAGACTGTTTGGCCCTTGATTTGGACCTATCCTGAGGAAGGGCATGACCTTTTCCTCCAGTGATATCAGCAATAATCTCCTTCAAACCAGGCCCAAATAGGGTCTGCCCCTTGAAGGGAATGTTAAGCAGCTTAGACTTTGAAGTAACGTCAGCTGACCATGATTTAAGCCATAGCGCTCTGCGCGCCTGGATAGCAAAACCAGAATTCTTAGCCGTTAGTTTAGTCAAATGAACAATGGCATCAGAAACAAAAGAATTGGCTAGCTTAAGTGCTCTAAGCTTGTAAGTATGTCATCCAATGGAGTCGCTACCTGTAAAGCCTCTTCCAGAGACTCAAACCAGAATGCCACAGCAGCAGTGACAGGAGCAATGCATGCAAGGGGCTGTAGGATAAAACCTTGTTGAATAAACATTTTCTTAAGGTAACCCTCTAACTTTTTATCCATTGGAACTAAGAAAGCACAACTGTCCTCGACAGGGATAGTAGTACGCTTTGCTAGGGTAGAAACTGCTCCCTCCACCTTAGGAACTGTCTGTCATAAGTCCCGTGTGGAGGCGTCTATTGGAAACATTTTTCTAAAAATAGGAGGGGGAGAGAACGGCACACCTGGTCTATCCCATTCCTTAGTAATAATTTCTGTAAACCTTTTAGGTATTGGAAAAACATCAGTACACACCGGCACTGCATAGTATTTATCCAGTCTACACAATTTCTCGGGCACTGCAATTGTATCACAGTCATTCAGAGCAGCTAAAACCTCCCTGAGTAACACGCGGAGGTGTTCAAGCTTAAATTTAAATGTAGAGATATTAGAATCAGGTTGCATCATCTTCCCTGAGTCAGAAACATCACCCACAGAAAGAAGCTCTCCTTCTTCAGCTTCTGCATATTGTGAGGCAGTATCAGACATAGCTCTTAAAGCGTCAGTATGATCTGTATTTCGTCTAACTCCAGAGCTATCTTGCTTTCCTCTAAATTCAGGTAGTCTGGCTAATACCGCTGACAGTGTATTATCCATGACTACCGCCATGTCTTGTAAAGTAAACGCTATGGGTGCCCTAGATGTACTTGGCGCCATTTGAGCGGGAGTCCCTTGAGCGGGAGTCAAAGGATCTGACACGTGGGGAGAGTTAGTCGGCATAACTTCCCCCTCGTCAGATTCCTCTGGTGATAAATTTTTTAAAGACAGAATATGATCTTTATTGCTTAAAGTGAAATCAGTACATTTGGTACACATTCTAAGAGGGGGTTCCACCATGGCTTTTAAACATAATGAACAAGGAGTTTCCTCTATGTCAGACATGTTTGTACAGACTAGCAATGAGACTAGCAAGCTTGGAAAACACTTTAAATCAAGTTAACAAGCAAATATAATAAACGGTACTGTGCCTTTAAGAGAAACAAATTTTGTCAGAATTTGAAAAACAGTAAAAAAAGGCAGTAAATCAAACGAAATTTTTACAGTGTGTATAAAAATCTAACAGAGCATTGCACCCACTTGCAAATGGATGATTAACCCCTTAGTTCAAAAAACGGATCAAAAAAACGATAGACGTTTTTTAACAGTCACACCAAACTGCCACAGCCTTGCTGTGGGCCTACCTTCCCCAACAAACGATTTTGGAAAGCCTAAGAGCCCTTTAGAGATGTCCTATAGCATTCAGGGGACTCCTGGAGGAAGCTGGATGTCTCAGTCTGTAAAAGTTACTGCGCAAAAAAGCGCTAAATTAGGCCCCTCCCACTCATAGTAACACAGTGGAAAGCCTCAGGAAACTGTTTCTAGGCAAATTTAAGCCAGCCATGTGGAAAAAACTAGGCCCCAATAAAGTTTTATCACCAAAGTATATATAAAAACGTTTAAACATGCCAGCAAACGTTTTATATTGTAAATATAAAAGAGTATTACCTCAGAAAGTAAGCATGATACCAGTCGCTATTAAATCACTGTATTCAGGCTTACCTTACATAAATTTGGCATCAGCAGCATTTTCTAGCATTCACATCTTCTAGAAAAATCATAACTGCACATACCTCATAGCAGGATAACCTGCACGCCATTCCCCCGCTGAAGTTATCTCTCTCTTCAGTCATGTGTGAGAACAGCAATGGATCTTAGTTACAACCTGCTAAGATCATAGAAATCCCAGGCAGATTCTTCTATTTTTCTGCCTGGAACAAAATAGTACAACTTCGGTACCATTTAAAAATAACAAACTTTTGATTGAAGAAAAAAACAAACTACATTTCACCGCTTCTCTCTTACTACCTCCATGTTTGTTGAGAGTTGCAAGAGAATGGCTGGATATGGCAGTTAGGGGAGGAGCTATATAGACAGCTCTGCTGTGAGTGTCCTCTTGCAACTTCCTGTTGGGAATGAGAATATCCCACAAGTAATGGATGATCCGTGGACTGGATACAACTTACAAGAGAAAAGGAAATTTATGCTTACCTGATAAATTTATTTCTTCTACGATATGACGAGTCCACGGATTTCATCCTTACTTGTGGGATATTAACCTCCTGCTAACAGAAAGTGGCAAAGAGCACCACAGCAGAGCTGTATATATAGCTCCTCCCTTCCCTCCACCTCCAGTCATTCGACCGAAGTTAGGAAGAGAAAGGAAAAGCCAAGGTTGCAGAGGTGACTGAAGTTTAACAAAAATATAATATACACCTGTCTTAAAAATGACAGGGTGGGCCGTGGACTCGTCATATCGTAGAAGAAATAAATTGATCAGGTAAGCATAAATTTTCTTTTCTTCTACAAGATATGACGAGTCCACGGATTTCATCCTTACTTGTGGGATACAATAGCAAAGCTACAGGACACGGATGAAAGGGAGGGACAAGACAGGAACCTAAACGGAAGGCACCACTGCTTGAAGAACCTTTCTCCCAAAACCAGCCTTAGAAGAAGCAAAAGTATCAAATTTGTAAAATTTGGAAAAAGTGTGAAGAGACAACCAAGTTGCAGCCTTGCAAATCTGTTCAAAAGAAGCATCGTTCTTAAATGCCCATGAGGAAGCCACAGCCCTAGTAGAATGAGCCGTAATTCTTTCAGGAGGCTGCTGTCCAGCAGTCTCATACGCCAGACGGATTATACTCTTCAGCCAAAAAGAAAGAGGTAGCCGTAGCTTTCTGACCCCTACGCTTTCCAGAAAAGACAATGAATAATGAAGATGATTGACGGAAATCCTTAGTCGCCTGCAAGTAAAACTTCAGGGCACAGACCACGTCCAAGTTATGCAACATACGCTCCTTCTTAGAAGAAGGGTTAGGACATAATGAAGGAACCACCATTTCCTGATTAATATTCTTATTAGAAACAACCTTAGGAAGGAAACCAGGTTTGGTGTGTAAAACCACCTTATCAGAATGGAAGATAAAATAAGGCGAGTCACATTGTAACGCTGAAAGCTCAGAAACTCTACGAGCAGAAGAAATATCAACCAAAAACAAAACTTTCCAAGATAACAACTTAATATCTATGGAATGCATAGGTTCAAACGGAACCCCTTGAAGAACATTAAGAACTAAATTCAAACTCCAGGGTGGAGCAATTGGTCTAAACACAGGCTTGATTCTCGTCAGAGCCTGACAAAAAGACTGAACGTCTGGAACATCTGTCAAACGTTTGTGTAGTAAAATCGACATAGCAGAAATTTGTCCCTTTAAGGAACTTGCTGATAACCCCTTCTCCAATCCCTCTTGGAGAAAAGATAAAATCCTGGGAATCCTAACTCTACTCCATGAGTAGCCCTTGGATTCGCACCAATAAAGATATTTACGCCATATCTTAAGGTAGATCTTTTTAGTAACAGGCTTACGTGCCTGAATCAAAGTATCAATGACCGAATCAGAGAACCCCCGCTTAGATAAAATTAAGCGTTCAATCTCCAAGCAGTCAGTTGCAGAGAAACTAGATTTGGGTGTTGGAAGTGTGGCAAACCTAGCCACTTCTGGACTATAATGTAAGAAAGGTTGTCTATAGGCTGTATTGTGTGCTATATAGATGCGACAGACCCTTCTGTCAGTACTGAAGGAGTTAACTGTGTTCAGCTTTAAGAAGCTATTGTGTACTGTCATTAAAGTTAGTGATAAACATTCCATTGTTTAATCACATCTAGAGAGCAGACGCCTAGTGATAAGAAAAGCCAAACGTGTCTGGTGTTTAAGTTGTTATCTGCCTAAGTAAAGTAATGTACAACATTCTTTCAACCCCCCTTCTGGGGGGTCAGACCTGCATAAATACTGGGCATATGAGCCTTAATAAAGTACATTCTGTTTTAAACCTGAAAACTGGCTGGGTTGTGAATTGCTGATTCCCTATGCAGGACATTGTTCCCTGGTGTTAACCCTTGGTATCCTGTTGGTACCGTTACAATTGGTGGCAAGCGACGGAATGAACCTTATCGCCCAGAAGAGCAACTACACAAGGCAGTAACCTCAGGAAGAGGGGGATTACTACAATACTGACTAAGATGGAAGGAGTACCAGGGACCAAAGTGAATGGAGATGGATTATTCTAAGCTAAAGAGACAAACGTTAAAGGAACTGCTAGAAGCCAGGGGAAAGATAGGCAGCAGCAAACCCAAGGCTATATTAATTGCTGAGCTGATGGAGGGAGACAGAGCTGGCAGCGCTACGCCTCCAGCAGCCATGGAGGAGACCCTATATCAGAGGGAAATGAGGACCAGGCTGGAATTTTTACCCCAACCTGTACCACGGGATATGCTATCCGTGGTAATGGCAGATGTGCAGGAGTACGTGATGGCACACAGTCCGCGGAATGCATCCTCCCGAGCAGAATCCACTGGGTTGCACTCAGCAACCCAGTAAGACCCAAAATCCCATACCATGCATTTAAAATGTTTTGTGAGGAGAAGGATGAGATCGATGGGTATTTACAGGATTTTGAGAGACTGTGCGAGTTACATGATTTGGAGCAGTCCGTATGGGTGCCAGTGCTAGCAGGCAAGCTAGCCGGTAGGGCAGCGGAAGCGTATCGCGCTGTACCCAGGGAGGACAGCAAGGATTACGCTAAAGTGAAGAGAGCGATCTTGGAAAGATATGCCATTACCCCAGAGGCATACCGGCGCAAGTTTAGAGGCCTGCGCAAGCCGGAAAGAGATTCCCATGCAGAGTGGGCCCACAAGCTGGATCAAGCATCTCAAGGGTGGATACAGGCCAGCCAAGCTACCACCATGGAAGAATTGCGACAACTGATGCTGTTGGAGCAATTCTTTAACGGCTTGTCCTCAGAAGCCCAAGAATGGGTGAGAGATCGAAAACCCCTCACCTTAACCGAAGCAGCCAGATTAGCAGACCAGCATTTTGATGCCAGGAGGCACCATGGACTACAGCCTAACACCCCCACAGCGGCACCTTTTCGCCCAGCCCCAGGGAATCCACCACCCCCCTCACGATACAACGGACGGGCGAATATACAATGCCACACCTGCAAGCAGTGGGGACATATGGCACGTGAGTGCACCCAAAATCGGATCAGACAAGCTTGGAACCAGGTCAGACAGAACCTGGCCCCAAGGGCGGCTGCTCACCATTACCAAACGGAGCCAGCCGCTCATGAGTTGTTGAGCACCCAAGCCGAGGAACCCCTGGGAATTCTGCATGAGGTGATGTCGGTCCAGGGACTTCGGGAGCTACTTTAACCCTGATAGCTCCCCATTTGGTGCCGGATACAGCACCCACTGGCGGATCCGTGGCAGTACGAGGGGCAGGGGGAGCAGTATACCGATTTCCCACTGCTAGAGTGGAGTACAGACCCCCAGTCACCCCAGCAGCTGCCAGTTACCAACCCCCGGCGCACCGCTATACCACACGGCCTCCGGCCACGAACTACCCTCAGAGAGCCCGGTTCAATTCGCGGGGCTACTCACAACCTATTCGGTGCTTTGGATGTAAGCAACTAGGGCACAAAAGACCAGAGTGTCCCCTAAACGCAGCGAACCAAGCACAGTCCTGGAGAAGACCCGCCGGCGGAATCCCAAATCCTCAGCCTGCGGCCCGCTACGTAGAGGCGCCAGAATGCTGGGGCAGCCTACATGAAGCCGACCCCGTGCAAGCTGCCCACCGGAATAACCGGCAACGGGTTAAAGTGAATGGGAAGGAGGTCAGTGGTCTACGGGATACTGGTGCTACCATGACCTTGCTTCAAGAGAACTTGGTGTCTGAGAAACAGCACACTGGAGACACTGTGGCTGTGAGGGTAGCAGGGGGCACTGTGTTCTGCCTACCTGTTGCCAGGGTACATTTGGATTGGGGAGTGGGCGCTAGACCTGTGAATGTGGGGGTCAAGAAGGACTTACCTGCTGATATTCTCCTTGGAAATGACTTGGCCCCCCTTGTTTCTGCCTATGCTCCCATGGGTCCCGCTGATATTAACCCTGTGACTACCCAAGCCCAGTCCCTTCGGGAAGAGGTACATTTTAACCGTGGTGGACTACGCCACTAGGTACCCCGAGGCCATTGCTCTCTCCAACATCCATGCAGAGACAGTAGCTGAAGCCCTATTTGGGGAGCTACAACCTAGTTTGGTTTACTTACAAGTTGCTGTTACCTTATATATTTTAATCAGGGCCCTCAAAAAGTTACAGCCGTACCTGTATGGACAACCTTTTTCCTTACTCACAGATCACAACCCGTTGGTGTGGCTGAACCGTGTGGCCGGGGACAATGCCAGGCTGCTGCGCTGGAGTTTGGCGCTGCACCCCTTCGACTTTACCATCCATTACCGCCCAGGGAAACAAAACGGTAACGCCGACGGGTTGTCCAGACAAACTGAACTTGAAAAGTGATCTGTGAGTACTTCCCCGGACATCCTCAAGCCGATCCGTTGGGATCAGACTGTGTATGCCGGCTTGGTTCTGGGGGAGCATTGTGGCAAACCTAGCCACTTCTGGACTATAATGTAAGAAAGGTTGTCTATAGGCTGTATTGTGTGCTATATAGATGTGACAGACCCTTCTGTCAGTACTGAAGGAGTTAACTGTGTTCAGCTTTAAGAAGCTATTGTGTACTGTCATTAAAGTTAGTGATAAACATTCCATTGTTTAATCACATCTAGAGAGCAGACGCCTAGTGATAAGAAAAGCCAAACGTGTCTGGTGTTTAAGTTGTTATCTGCCTAAGTAAAGTAATGTACAACATTCTTTCAACCCCCCTTCTGGGGGGTCAGACCTGCATAAATACTGGGCATATGAGCCTTAATAAAGTACATTCTGTTTTAAACCTGAAAACTGGCTGGGTTGTGAATTGCTGATTCCCTATGCAGGACATTGTTTCCTGGTGTTAACCCTTGGTATCCTGTTGGTACCGTTACAGGAAGGGTCCCTGAATGAGAAGGTCCTGCCTCAATGGAAGCTTCCACGGTGGCAGAGAAGACATGTCCACTAGATCGGCATAGCAAGTCCTGCGAGGCCACGCAGGTGCGATCAGAATTACTGAAGCCCTCTCCTGTTTGATCCGAGCAATCACCTGGGGACGGTGGAAACACATAAGCTAGGTTGAATGACCAAGGCACTGCCAAGGCATCTATCAGTTCGGCCTGAGGATCCCTTGACCTGGATCCGTATCTTGGAAGTTTGGCGTTCTGACAAGATGCCATCAGATCCAACTCCGGTTTGCCCATCTGAGGATCAGAGTGGCAAAGACCTCCAGATGGAGTTCCCATTCCCCCGGATGAAACGTCTGTCTGCTTAAAAGGTCCGCTTCCCAGTTGTCCACTCCTGGGATGTAGATTGCTGACATAACAAGAGTGGGCCTCCGCCCACCGAATTATCTTGGATACTTCTGTCATCACTAAGGAATTCCTTGTTCCTCCCTGATGATTGATGTAAGCCACAGTCGTGATGTTGTCCGACTGAAAGCGAATGAATTTGGCCGAAGCCAACTGAGGCCACGCCTGAAGCGCAGTGAATATTGCCCCCAATTCCAGAATATTGATTGGAAAAATTGACTCTGAGTCCACACACCCTGAGCCTTCAGGGAATTCCAGACTGCACCCCAACCTAGAAGGCTGGCGTCCGTCGTCACTATCACCCATGAGGGTCTGCGGAAGCACACCCCTTGGGACAGATGATCCTGACACAACCACCAAAGAAGAAAGTCTCTTGTCTCCTGATCCAGATCTATCTGAGGAGACAAATTTGCATATTCTCCATTCCACTGTCTGAGCATGCTCAGCTGTAGTGGTCTGAGATGAAAACGAGCAAACGGAATGATGTCCATTGCCACCACCATCAATCCAATTACCTCCATGCACTGGGCCACTGATGGCAGAGGAATGGACTGGAGGGCTCGGCATGTATTCAGAATCTTTAATTTTCTGACCTCTGTCAAGAAAATTTTCATGGATATGGAATCTATTAGAGTTCCCAGGAAGGGAACCTTGGTCTGTGGAATTAATTAACTCTTTTCTAGATTCACCTTCCACCCGTGAGTCCTCAGAAAGGACAGAACCATGTCTGTATGAGACTTTGTAAGATGGTAGGACGACGCCTGGATCAGAATATCGTCCAAATAAGGCGCCACTGCAATACCCCGCTGCCTGAGAACCGCTAGAAGGGACCCTAGAACCTTTGTGAAGATCCTGGGTGCTGCGACCAACCCGAAGGGAAGAGCCACAAACTTAAAATGTTTGTCCAGGAAGGCAAACCTTAGGAACTGGTGATGATCCCTGTGGATAGGAATATGAAGGTATGCATCCTTCAAGTCCACGGTAGTCATATATTGTCCCTCCTGGATCAATGGCAGAATTGTTCGAAGAGTCTCCATCTTGAAGGATGGGACTCTGAGAAACTTGTTTAGACTTTTTAGATCTAAAATAGGTCGAAACCTACCATCTTTTTTGGGGACCACGAAAAGATTTGAGTAAAACCCCTGCCCCTGTTCCAGAATTGGAACAGGACGAATTACTCCCATAGTAGAGAGGTCTTTTACACAACATAAGAACGCCTCTCTTTTATATGGTCTACAGACAATAGTGAAAGAAGAAACCTCCCCCTTGGGAGAGAATTCTTGAATTCCAGTTGATACCCTTGGGACACAATTTCCAGTGTCCAGGGGTCCTGAACATCTCTTACCCAAGCCTGGGCAAAGAGAGAAAGTCTGCCCCCTACTAGATCCGGTTCCGGATCGGGGGCCGTCCCTTCATGCTGTTTTGGTAGCAACAGCGGGCTTCTTGGGTTGTTTACTCTTGTTCCAAGTCTGATTGGGTCTCCAGACGGACTTGGTCTGGGCAAAATTCCCTTCCTGCTTGGCGGAAGACGAGGAAGAAGAGGGGACTCCTTTAAAGTTCCGAAAGGAACAAATATTATTTTGTTTACCCCTCAGTTTAGAAGTTCTATCCTGAGGTAGGAGATGACCCTTACCTCTCGTAATGTCAGAAATTATCTCCTTCAAGTCAGGCCTGAATAGGGTTTTCCCCTTGAAAGGAAAAGCCAAAAGCTTTGACTTAGATGACACATCAGCAGACCAAGATTTTAACCATAACGCTCTACACGCTATAATAGCAAATCCAGCATTCCTAGCCGCCAATTTAGCAATCTGAAAGGCGGCATCTGTAATAAAAGAATTAGCCAGCTTAAGAGCCTTAATTCTATCTAAGATATCCCCTAAAGGAGTCTCAGTCTTAACAGACTCTTCTAAAGCATCAAACCAGAAGGCTGCCGCTGTGGTAACAGGAACAATGCAGGCCGTTGGTTGTAAGAGGAAACTCTGATGAATAAACAATTTCTTTAGAAGACCCTCCAATTTCTTATCCATAGGGTCTTTAAAAACACAACTGTCTTCAATAGGAATAGTTGTACGCTTCGCCAGGGTAGATATAGCTCCTTCCACCTTAGGGACTGTTTGCCAAGAGTCCTGAACAGTTTCAGATATGGGATACATCTTCTTGAAATTAGGAGAGGGTGAGAACAGAATACCCGGTCTGTCCCATTCCCTCTTAATAATCTCTGAGATTCTCTTAGGAACTGGAAAAACATCAGTGTAGGCAGGTACCTCTAAGTATTTGTCCATCTTACACAATTTCTCTGGTGGCACCACAATAGGGTCACAGTCATCCAGAGTCGCTAAAACCTCCCGAAGTAACAGGCGGAGGTGTTCAAGCTTAAATTTAAAGGACATGACGTCCGAGTCTGTCTGAGGTAACGCACTTCCCGAATCGGAAAGTTCCCCCTCAGACAGAAGTTCCCTGACCCTTAAATCAGATCCCTGTGAGGGTACATCGGAAATACCCTGTAACACTGGCAACTTAGATAATACTTCTGTAAGGGTAGTTGACATAACTGCAGCCATATCCTGCAGAGTAAAGGAATTAGACGTGGTTGAAGAACCAGGCGTCGCTTGGGTGGGCGTTAAAGGTTGTGACGCTTGGGGAGAAGTTAGCGGTATACCCTGATTCTCCTCAGACTGAGAATCATTTTTAGACACATTTTCTTTACATAAAATCTGTGCTTTACATTGTAAGGCCCTCTCAGTTCACGAGGGACAAAAGGTTAGAGGGGACTCCACAGTGGCATCTAAACACAGAGCAAGGAGTTTCCTCCTCAGTGTCAGACATGTTAAACAGACTAGCAATCTTATAATAGTCATTCTTTTATTAAAAAATCTTTAGCTCTGAATTCAATTATAGTCAAAAGTTAATGCAGAAAAAAATACTGTACTGCCCCTTTAAATTTCAAAAGCGCAACTATTTTTTTGAGACGTTCAAAAATGTGTTTATAGCAATAAAAATTATTTGGATGTGCCCAAAAACAGTATAGCATCCACTTGCTGAAATATGACAGACCAAGAAAATAATGATTTTAACAATTAAATTATGTATTAGCTTTAATTAGGCCCCTGCACCACGCCACAGCTCTACTCTGGCGCCTACCTGCCCCCGAATGTAACTGCTGCTGCTCGAGGAGCTTTTCAGGCCCTTGGAAGTCCAGATAACTTAGGCCTCACCAGAGATCAGGACTCTGTCGCCCATGCGATCCGGCTGAACTGCGCGTCTCAGCGCGCGAAATAGGCCCCGCCCACCGTGGGCGTTATGCAAGCTCGGTAAGACCCGCATGGGTCATAGCAAAAAATAAACATGTCCCCTAAGTATAAGCCATGTGCCCTCTTATATACACTCTATATATCGAGTGAAAAACCCTGCACAAATATGTCAGATCACTTTCATAACATGACCGCTTTTAAACAGAACTGCAACTCCCAGCGTCAAGCCCCTCTTTATAAGACAAAAAATATTTTACATACTTTGGTAATAAAGAGAAAGGGATTCCAGGTACACCATTTCTTTACACATAGTGTATACATAGTGTATACTGCTTACCCCTCCCCATAAAGTGGAAAATGTCAGCCTGTTCTGTGCATCAAGTCTCCCCAGAAACAAAAAGACTGAACATACCTCAAAGTTGCTTGTAGCAACACACCGTTCTCCACACTGAAGATTTTCTTACACTACCTTCAGCTGCTGTGGGAACCATCATGGATGTTAGAAAACGTTTGCTAAGATCATCAACATCAGGGCAGAAAGATTCCTCACTCTCCCTGAGAAAAATAGTACTCACTGGCACCATTTGAAAATAAAAAACTTTTTGATTGAAGAAACTAAACTAACACCTCACTTTACCTCTTCCTTTTATTATACAGGCAAAGAGAATGAGTTGGGGTGGAGGGAAGGGAGGAGCTATATATATATATATACAGCTCTGCTGTGGTGCTCTTTGCCACTTCCTGTTAGCAGCAGGTTAATATCCCACAAGTAAGGATGAAATCTGTGGACTCGTCATATCTTGTAGAAGAAATGAATTACACATGCAGCAGTGTGTGCATTGTACTAACTCTTCTGCACTTATATTAATATACAGAACTTCACAACAGTCATACTGCTGTAAGGTAAGCACTTTTCAGGTTTCTCCATGCTTGCACTGCTTCATATGATAATCATATCACAGTTAGAATGACTGTCCAAGAAAACATGATAATTGTGTATCAGAAGACCTAAGAATTGGCTAGTGGCTACTATGTAACCACAGCACAGGCAGCTAATTTTAACTATTTTGTGGTTTGTATTATTATGCTCCAAGAGTGTATTGGACATTTTGAAACATGCACAGTAAGATTCTGTAGTGTTAAATAAATGTTTTATTGAAAAATTAAGGTGTTATAGTAAATTTTAATAACATTGCGATTAAATCGCAATTGCATTTTTGTTGTGTGTGAAAAATTGCAATTTTTCCCCCCACCCATATCTCCCAGTCCTAATACACATATATACATACATATATATATATATATATATATATATATAGTTACATTTTTAAAAGTTCCCATAAACATAGCTGTTAGTGTCTATGTAAAAAATACAAAATATACTTACCCATAGATAATCGTCCACTTAGTAGCAGACAGTCAAATCAGTACTGAAACATATCAGCAGAGGTAATGGAATAGGAGTATAATGTTAATCTGTAAAGTGAGAAAGAAGATGAATCCCTGCGACCGAATTTACAAAGAGCCTATGAAGGATAACATAAATTATGCTTACCTGATAATTTTCTTTTCTTCAGATGGAAAGAGTCCACAGCTGCATTCATTACTTTTGGGAATTCAGAACCTGGCCACCAGGAGGAGGCAAAGACAACCCAGCCAAAAGCTTAAACACCTCTCCCACTTCCCTTATCCCCCAGTCATTCTGCCGAGGAACAAGGAACAGTAGAAGAAATATCAGGGTGAAATGGTGCCAGAAGAATAAAACACGGGCGGGGAGCTGTCGACTCTTTCCATCTGAAGAAAATGAAATTATCAGGTATGCATAATTTATGTTTTTCTTCATAAATGGAAAGAGTCCACAGCTGCATTGATTACTTTTGGGAAAACAATACCCAAGCTATAGAGGACACTAAATGCAAAACGGGTGGGTACAAGAGGCGGCCCATTCTGAGGGAACCAGGCCTGCAAAAACCCTACCCACAAAAACCTGTTTCGTCCGAAGCCGAGAAAACTTTGAAAAAAGAAAAAGCCCCAAGGACATTGACTCTCAGAGTCCATAAGCCTTGCTAGAGACCGCAGAAATAGACTCGACTGAGCCAACACGTCTCCAGGAGACACTGTCGCCCAGCAGTCGGTCCCCAACCACACACCCCTTACTAGAGAAAAGGGATCAACCACCGAAACCTCCAAAAAAGGAGAAGACATGGAAGAAAAAATCAAAGATTCCCGAAGACCCCAAATAGGGTACAACAAGTTCCAAATAAAATAATGAACCCCGAAAACCAAACCAAGCCTACAGAGACCCAAACCGGTCTTGAGAACAAGGCAGGTAATGCCCAGACCCCGGATCTTACAGAAACCACAAGGTTAAGACGAGGAGTCTGAAACCAAGGCGAAAACTGCTCCTAAAAACAGTGCCCCAAAGGACAACTGAAGACAGAGTCCTCAAGTTACAAGATAACTCAGGATATCGAAATATTCATAGATTGAATACGTGCAGCAACCCCAGATAAGCGAACACCTGAGACAACACCACTCACCCCAGTCATACCAGGATGACTCTGAAATAGAATACTTGCAGGCAAATAAGAGCAGCTGAAAAGAGATATCAAACCCTAATCGTCAGACTGCAAAAGCATCCACTAAACAGTGACACATCACAGGCAATCCAAAAGCCGCCAGTCCTTCTCAACATCTTGAACATGGAGGATCACAGAACCTCAAAGAGGCTCAGCGAACCAGCCCAAGGGACAGTCAGGTCTGATAAACAGGGGAAAAGAAAGGACCCCAACCCCCTGGAAAGGATGTAATTGGAGCCCCTGCAAATGGGTCCTCCCAAAGAGAACCCCCTAGGAGATGAACATAGCAAAATGCAGTTGATCCCTATGAAGACCCAGCATAACCGACAGTCTCATCATGGAGATTGCAATCTCCACAGACAAACAGAACGTAGAGGATAAAAACACCTGTTCCAAGTCCAACCTCCTGCACACAGGACAGGACAACAACCCTTCAGAAAGACTAAACCCTCCTCCTTAGAAGGACAAACAACCCCCCAAAGGGAAAGGCACATATAAGAACAGCACACATGCTCGCCAGACATGAGCCATAGTCTGTTGAAAAGCTGAATGAAAATCATCCAGACGACCCTAATTAACACAGACAGAACTCCCCCTGAAGGGGAGTCCAAATCGTTCAAAGGACCAGTCAAGCTATAAGAAGTGTATCCGAAAGCGCCCAGGGTCTGGGCCAAGCTGCTAGCAGTCTCAATTGGCCAGTCCATAGGCCATAATCTATGGTCACTGGAAAATTGGATCGCCCTGAACCAGCCACAGGATCATAAGTTTCCGGACATCCAAAAAGATCCAAAACAAAAACTAAAGATCCGAGCCCCAGAATTGTTTAAAACAAACAACACCCCAGGGAAAATGACTACCCCATCTGCAGAAACAGACCTCAAAGGGAATAACCGGAATACCCCAGAGAACGGGACAAGACTCACTCGTAGATCCCAACCCAAAAGGAAGAGAACACCTGTTACAGAAGCATTAGTTATTTTGTTGTGAAGAGCTTATTTCCCAGCAGCAATGCCTGAACCAGCAAGCCAGCGCCTAAGAAGGGCTCCAAGAAAACTGTAACAAGTATCATTTCATAAAGAGTTAATTTTTTTTTCCAGCTTTTAGAAACTATTGCCTAAATACACGTTTGCTGGCCTCAGCTCTAAGTTTAGTGATAACCAATCCCATTGTCTAATCACCTCTGGAGCCAGACTGCTAATTGATAAGATGAACTTGTAAACTTGTTATCTTAAGTACTGTAATCCTATTGTGGCCTGTCAAAGGACAGTGCTCTCTATCTAAATGTGTGATAGGGGATTTTGTGCTTCCCCCCCTCTCCCCCTGGGAGTGCCCTGTGTGCATGTAACCTTAATAAAAAGCAGGCTGGGCATCCCAGTCCTGAGTTCTTGTTTGACCCTCAATCGCAGCGTTGACTCGTTTTTGTGGGCAGAAGGGTATCCTAGCTGTACTGCAGCTAAGGGAGATTATTCTATATTTGCGAGACTCATATAGAATACTATGGAAAGCAGCTTCTCCCCTCTTTAGCAATAGGGATCCAGGCTACTAAGCGGTCCATCTCTCAGCGAGACTAAGGGTAACCGTAACAACACCCCTTGCTGAAGTCCAACACTCCAAAAAGGAGCAAGGACACGACAGTGACGCGCCAAGACTCTAAAGACCAAGGGAAAACATTGGGGACAAGTCACCAGAAGAGTGAGTAGAACAGAGGCCAGTCTGTCTCCATATTGCCTCAGACTACGTAACTAGAGGGCCACACCCAAGGAAAAAGAATGCAAAGCATCCCAACCTCATTAGAAAAAAAAAACTCTAAGCAAAGCTAGGTGAAGGAGACAACACAGCCCAATGTCCTTGTTAGGGAAAAACAACAAACTCCCTAGAGTAGGAAAAGCCACACGGCCCTCCTTAAAGAGAGTATAATCATCAGATGACTATTTCTCCAACCACAAGGCTACCTTGCTACCCCCATAAGGTGGCCAAACCGCTAAGGAGAACCGACAAAATCCAAAAAGCCAACACGGAGGAAAACCCTCAAAAGTAACATGTCCAGAAAAAGGACAAGGCAAGACCGCCAGAAACTAGGCCCTGAGTCCCTGAGTCCTCCAAACTTCCAACCCACTCGGGGAAGGAAACACTCAAAATCCTGACAAAATAACGGAACAGAGTGTGTCGCAGTGGAACTTCCCCGAGTTCCAGTCGACCAGCTAGAAAGGCTAACAAGGACTGAACCAATTCCCCATGCCTCGCGGGCCCTCAGGTCCTCTCAAAATTCTTAGCTGAACTAATAACACCAATAATAATGTGAAACAGTAGGCACCCCAACTGAACCAGCCAGGCGCCACTTGTCTGAAACATGCCACAAGAGCAGGATCCAAATCCAATCAGGACCAGCCTGAAACTAAGGGCCGATACTGTCAAGGGCACAGATATATCCCCCATCTCTGGGGGTGACTAACAGCAGACAAACATAGGACTAACATGTCCTCACACCAAACAAACTTCCGTAGAAGAAAACTGAGCGATCAAAAAAATTGCGAGCATTGATTCCAGAAAACATTCCCGAAGGAAAAGCATAAACATGAGCTCAAAATAAAAATTCATCCTAACTGGATTAAAATAAAAGATAAGGCAACCCGTAGGTTATCGCCAAAGAAGAACAGACACACTCGCAGGACCCAGATCCTGTTCTTCCAGCTCAGAACTGGAAAGGATACTCAAACAAGGCTATAAGAAGATGACTTCATCCTCCTATACATAAGCCTGCGAGCCTTTCGAAGGTGAAGACTGAGAATCCCAATATCCATTAAGGATGGGATCTTCCAACAACGCCAAAATGTGCCTCAATAGGACACGAAGGCGTGCCAGTCTATAACGGAAGGCACAGCATACCTTCGCCGGAGCAGAAGACGACCCCGGCCCTGAAGTTTGACCCCCTGAAGCCTCAGGGACAGTCGATCCCCCGGAGAGCCGAGTAGGCCATCCCATGCTGAAGGAGCCCCGGCTAACGGAACATGTACAATATCGTAAACACACTTCTGGTAGTTGCAGATGCTCCAGAGCCATGATTATGGACATGCAAAAGCGTGCCATCAGCTCCGGAGGGAACAAGCCATCTTCCAGAGAAGGATAAGCAAAATCTGGGTTATCTGCATGTGAAGTAAGAGTTGGTGGTAGGGTACTCTCCACTCAAGGAACCGGACCCCCAGAGGCGGACGGCTCAGCGGCCTCTTGATTCCCCAATCCCGAAGAATTGAGCACTCTAAAATGGCATTCGGAACATTGTGGTGTCATAAAACCAGAGAATTTATCCCTAGAGTGTTCAAGTAGTAAAATATAGACTAGGCCTCTGGCCTAGTCTTTGTCTAAGAAGGACACTCCCATGTAGCCTTTTGATTGGTGTATGGTAGGACACACCTTAAGTGAATTAAGTATACAATGGGAGCCAACAGTTAGTATACACACTTTTTTATCTTCCTCACCTCCTGGAAGCAACTGATGAGAGAGAGAGCATTGGAGGACTGAACTGGCTGAGTATATTAGCATTCTTATACATTTACTTTGTGATAAATTCTCTTGTTCACTATGTTTAGTTAATATTGCTTAATCTGGGTTTGTTTAAAATAGAGTTGCCCCATATAATTTGGACTGTATCTTGGTATTTCTTGAGACTTGTTTTATATTTTGTAGCCTATAGATAATTGTTAATCTTCATACCTATATTATTTGTCTTCCAATAAAATAATTTTAAAAAGTGGACAACCCCTTTGGTTTAATATTCTGGTACTAATTACCACCACATTTTGGCAATCACGAAGTGTAGACATTTTCCATGTAAAATCATTTTTTTTGGAAGATTAAATTATATAGGAATTTATAGTTTAATAAATTGAGGAATATTTCAGGCTCCTTGGCTACTTTTGCTGCAAGAGTGTGGTGTCTACTAAATATTACTTATCCAGTTTCCATTGTTTTTTTTTTTTGTAATTTAATTTTTATTTTACATGTTGAATTTTATTCTGAATTAAAGCTACAGTCTAAGTGGTCTCTTAGTGAAAAAAAAAAGAAAAAAAAGAAAGAAAATATTTGATTTGGTTTTGTAAATACACAAACATTCAGTTTCTACTAATTGTTTTTTTTTTGTTTGTTTTTTTGAAATATTGAATTTTATTCTGACTTTTTCTGAAATTTGTGTCTGCTCATATTTGCATGGGATTTGAACTTAAAAGAATATATATTGTACAATTCAAATTTGGTTTTGTTTGAATTTTCCCTTTTGTGAGCAAATGTTTCAGATTGTATGGAAATTGTGTAGAATTTAAAGTTAGGAAAATACAGTTTAACTTGGGGAATATGCTAAGCCATCAGCAGTTTGAAGCATAACAAACTCTAATAATCTATTTCATTATTTTTTTTTTCAAACTTTGTTTGAAAACAAATAGCTTAACTCTTGGGGTATATGTAAAAGCTTAAAAAGAAGTTAAAAGTTATTTAAGACTTTCTAATGTCTTTATTCTTTATTTTATTTTTCCCTCTATTTTTTCAATTTCCTTTGTTTTTCTTAATTCTTATTACATTGTTAAAATATTGTGAGCAGATGGTTCAGATTTTTTTTTTAATTAAGTTTGTATTGAATAAAAGGCGTGTAACCTTTGTTTGGGTAAAAAGTAAATAAATAAAAAATTGCATTTTAACCCCTTAATGACCACAGCACTTTTCCATTTTCTGTCCGTTTGGGACCAAGGCTATTTTTACATTTCTGCGGTGTTTGTGTTTAGCTGTAATTTTCCTCTTACTCATTTACTGTACCCACACATATTATATACCGTTTTTCTCGCCATTAAATGGACTTTCTAAAGATACCATTATTTTCATCATATCTTATAATTTACTATAAAAAATTTATAAAATATGAGGAAAAAAATGGAAAAAACACACTTTTTCTAACTTTGACCCCCAAAATCTGTTACACATCTACAACCACCAAAAAACACCCATGCTTAATAGTTTCTAAATTTTGTCCTGAGTTTAGAAATACCCAATGTTTACATGTTCTTTGCTTTTTTTGTAAACTATAGGGCCATAAATACAAGTAGCACTTTGCTATTTCCAAACCATTTCTTTTCAAAATTAGCGCTAGTTACATTAGAACACTAATATCTTTCAGTAATCCCT
Organism: Bombina bombina; assembly: GCF_027579735.1. NCBI lineage: Eukaryota > Metazoa > Chordata > Amphibia > Anura > Bombinatoridae > Bombina > Bombina bombina. The sequence continues at coordinate 2,305,327 of NW_026511871.1, read as the reverse complement.
GAATATCCCTTGACATGTATATATTTTTTTTAGTAGACATCCCAAAGTATTGATCTAGGCCCATTTTGGTATATTTCATGCCACCATTTCACCGTCAAATGCAATCAAATACAAAAAAATCGTTCACTTTTCACAATTTTTTTCACAAACTTTTGGTTTCTAACTTAAATTATTTACAAACAGCTTGTGCAATTATGGCATAAATGGTTGTAAATTCTTCTCTAGGATCCCCTTTGTTCAGAAATAGCAGACATATATGACTTTGGTGTTGCTTTTTGGTAATTAGAAGGCCGCTAAATGCCACTGCGCACCACACGTGTATTATGCCCAGCAGTGAAGGGGTTAATTAGGGAGCATGTAGGGAGCTTTTTGGGGTAGTTTTAGCTTTAGTGTAGTGTAGTAGACAACCCCAAGTATTGATCTAGGCCAATTTTGGTATATTTCATGCCACCATTTCACCGCCAAATGCGATCAAATTAAAAAAAACGTTAATTTTTTCTCAATTTTAGGTTTCTCACTGAAATTATTTACAAACAGCTTCTGCAATTATGGCATAAATGGTTGTAAATGCTTCTCTGGGATCCCCTTTGTTCAGAAATAGCAGACATATATGGCTTTGGCATTGCTTTTTGGTAATTAGAAGGCCTCTAAATGCCGCTTCGCATCACACGTGTATTATGGCTAGCAGTGAAGGGGTTAATTATGTAGCTTGTAGGGAGCTTGCAGGGTTAATTTTAGCTTTAGTGTAGAGCTCAGCCTCCCACCTGAAACATCAGACCCCCTGATCCCTCCCAAACAGCTCTCTTCCCTCCCCCACCCCACAATTGTCCCCGCCATCTTAAGTACTGGCAGAAACTCTGCCAGTACTAAAATAAAAGGTATTTGGCCCTTTTTTTTTAAAAAAAAAAAAAAAGCATATTTACATATGCTGATGTGTAGGATCCCCCCTTAGACCCCAACCTCACTGATCCCCCACCAAACTGCTCTCTAACCCTTCCCCTCTGCAATAATGGGCGCCATCTTGGGTACTGGCAGCTGTCTGCCAGTACCCAGTTTTGTAACAAAATGTGCCTTTTTTTTAAAAAAAATTCCCTTTTCTGTAGTGTAGCTTCCCCCCCCCCCCACCGAGAACCAACCCCCAACCCCTTCCAGGTCCCTTAGATGATATTTTACATTAATTGTGTTTTTAATTTTTAACCTTTTTTTTCTGTAGTGTAGCGGTTCCCACCCGCTCCCGCCCCGTGCACGCGCCCGCCCACCAACCCCCGTGCGTGCCCCCGTAGCTCCCGCCCCCCTCCACTCCACACTGAGCACCGATGGCCGCCCACCCGCCTCCCACGTAAGCTCCCACCCACCAACGATACCGGCCACCGATGTCCGGTGCAGAGAGGGCCACAGAGTGGCTCTCTCTGCATCGGATGGCCAAGGGGGGTTATTGCAGGATGCCTCCATATCGAGGCATCACTGCAATAACCGGAAAGCAGCTGGAAGCGAGCAGGATCGCTTCCAGCTGCTTTCCAGACCAAGGACGTACGCCACACGTCCTCGGTCATTAACTGTCTGTTTTTTGAGGATGTGTGGCGTACGTCATTGGTCGTTAAGAGGTTAAACAACCATTGGTAGACGCTTCTTGTTTATTTACTGTTTTATATATCCTGTGTTTGGAGCAGAGTCTGAAACCAAATATACAGTTAAAATTAGCATTTTTGGTTACAGCCCTTTTGTGGGTATTGTTACATTGCAGTCAGCTTTTAATTAGGTTTTTTTACAATGTGTAACCTTTGTTTGAGTTACAAAAAGTAAAACATTTGCATTTTAGGAGCAATTTGATTTTTTTTATATATCCTGTGTTTAAAGTAGATACTTGGAACCAAGCTACAGTTGAAATTAGCATTTCAAAAAGTTCTATAGAAACTACTTGAAACTACCTTTAAAATGTTTTAAGCTCCAATACAGTTATACATATCATTTATCTGCTTTGCTTAAAATATAAGTTTAGATTAATGTGATCCCCCCCTGCTAAGCAATCAAAATTTAAAATATTACTACAGTTTTCCTCCATTTAATACTATACTTCCATTGCTTTAGCTATTTCTTTTAGTAAAAATATTAAATAATTTAGAAATAATTTAGAATTAATTAGCTTGGAATTTAATGTGGTTACATTTAGTTTAGTATATTCATTCATAGGCAGTAAACAGCTTCCTTATTTATTTTTTTGTTCACTTTATTTTTGTATTATTTTTTTTATCATTATTTTTATTTTATTTTTTTTATTTTTTTTTATTATTTTTTTCCCTTCTTCTTGTATCTCTCCAATTATTTTGACTAGTAATTGTTGAGGGTTTTACTATTATTTGTAATTATTATTTTTATTATAAGTAGTAGTGTTAATGGTATTGGTACTGGTAGTGAGAATAATGTTAATAACAGTAAATTATTAGTAATTGTTTATTTATTTTTTTCTCCTCCTTTTCCCTCTGCTTCTGCTGTTCTAAATTATTTTTGCTATCTTATTTTTTATATAAAACACTTTAATCTTGATACAATTTAGTGTAGTCTCCCATACATTGTATCTATTGCTTAGGTTATAGATATCTATGTAACTGTAACTTTATTTCCTTGTAATTCACTAATTTTATAACTTGGTAAGGTCATTTTGTTTAAAATAAGCTAACAGTGTTTTACTTAGAATATTTTTTTTCTTTCTCTTATTCTGCATACAAATCATAGCAACTGGAACATATTGAACTGTTTCTGCATTACTACTCAGTTTGCTTTGATTTCTTATAATTATTTATTTATTTTATTTTATTTTTCCCTTCTGCTGCTACTTTAATTTGTTTTGCTATCACATTTGGGTTAATTTTGTTTCTCTTGCTTAGGCTATTCTATTCAGTGTCTAACCATATTTTAGTCACATGTATTTCTAAATTATATGAATTAATTTTAATTACACAAATGTTATAAGTTGTCAAGGTCATTTCAATTTTTTTTTTTAATCAAACATTAGTTAACAGTATTTTAATTAGATTTTTTTTCCTCCTTTTACATATAACAAATGAGTATAATAGCTGTTACATACTGAATTATCAGTGGGCTACTATTTATTTTATTGTTATTACAAACAATAGCATTTCTTTCCTATTTTTAATTGTAATTCTAGGTAATAATGTCTTTTCCTGGGGCAAAATATTTTTCTGATGCAGTAAGGGAATATTTTAAAGATGATATTAACAAACATGATGGGCCATATATTCTTCCAGAACCCTGTGAATCAAAAAATAACACATATGAAGGTTTTATGGATGTGTTAACACAAATAGTGATATACAAAAAGAACTCTAATAAGAAACGTAAAGCATTAGTAGTTCAAGCAGTCATTGCTACAATTGGTGGACTTGCATACATAATAGAAACATTAAAGAAGGAAAATAAAGATCTCACAGGAAAGATGGAAGAGGCACTAAACAATAGAGACTGTCTAAAAATAGCATCACTTAGAACAACGAATATGGTGGAAGAACTAGAGGATGAACTGAGAATAATTGAAGACCAGAGAGATTCATATGAGTGTAAAATCACAGAGCTTCAAAATATTATAATGGAGCAAAAAAACAAATCTTATATACAGGAAGACAAGGAAGGAAAAGTCATTCCAAGATTATACCCGAATTTGGAGTCGCTATGGCCTAGTAAAAGAGAGGCAAAACAAGATATAGAGCAAGGTCAATTACTACTACCTGTGCCTTTAGCACCAGTTATAGTATCTGAGACTTTTAATGCACAAAAAACACCTACAGGTTTTTCAATGCAGACTCGCCCCATGTCTATGATGGATAAAGACAATTTTCAGAAATGGTGGGGTGCCATGCCTCAGAATGATTTCAACAAGTTCACACATTGGTTTCAGAGGGGAGCTGAGAAGGCACAAAAAGGAGGTCTGTGTTTTGATGAATGGACTGAATTACTAGAATTTGCTCTGGGTCCATTTGCAAGCAGACTATTGGGATTTAACACAAGTGTTTCAGATCAGGCTGGAAGAATAGCTGCAACCTACTTCTACTTAACTAATGTAGAAAAGGAAATTAGCCACATTACAATGAGGCCTACAGATGGCCCCCGGGAGGTAGCACAGAGAATACTCTTCTGGTGCACCCTAAGGCAGCCACAGACACCAATGGTACAGGGATCAGCAGCACATATAGCTTGTGTGCTTGAAGCCCTTCCCCGTGAATGCCAGGAATTTGTGCATCTGTTTGATCAAATGCCTACAGATTTGGAAATGGTATTAACCAGTGCAGATAAGTGGTGGATGGATTACTCACACAAAGATCAAGCATATGAAGTCTCAGCAGTAAAACCATTTAAAGTAGAAGCAGGTAAGACAATGCAAAGTAATTGGAGAAAAAACCCTGAAGAGCCACAGTGGAACAATCGTAATAGAATCAATGGAAACTGGAGAATAAATAGGCATGCTGATTTACAGCAGGAAAGATACAGTGGTGACTGGAGAAGGAATGAAGTGGCAGAAAATAACAACAAGGAAAGGCACAACGGTGACTGGAGAAGGAATGATATGGAAGATAATAAAGGCAATATGGGATACTGGGATCTGAGAAAGCAGAATGACAGGATGGGAGAAGAAATAGAAGCATTAAAGAGGCAAATAGAGGCAGATAGGAAGCCACAACGTGAGGAAAATAGGACACAATATACTGTAATAAAGGAGGAAGAGAAACACAAATCAGAGTGAAGAGGCCCAACCCCTGCTCAAGACCGCCTCATAAATGCAGCTGACCTTGGCATGGATGAGGCAGGTCGGCCCACCATATTTACTTACATTGCAGGGGTGGGAAAACACATGTTGTTAGACAGTGGTGCGGCGGTTACTATGACAAACAGGGTCACAAATGGGAACAGCTTAGTTAAAATAGTAGGAGTTACAGGGAACCCACAGGAAGTCAGTGCAGGGCTGATAGAGATTAAGGTGGGTGGAGAAACAGTTAAAGTTGAAGCTATAGTTGGATGGCCTGAGGAAATATTAGGGATAGAAGCATTAAAAAAGGTAAATTTATTGTAGACTTTGCCAACCAATGCTTGTGGAAAAAGGAACCAGGTAGTGAGAAACATGGAGGGACAACACAGACAAATGGTACAGTGTGTCCCATGGCATACATAGTGGCACCAGTAAAAAGCCTAGGAGAAAACAGGCTACAGTTGGAGGGACGACCAGAATGGTTGAAGCAACTCGTGCAAGCAATTCCAGTATGGGCAAGAGATAAGCTTGATTGTGGGAGAATAGATACAACAGTGCTACTTGAAGGAAAAGATCCACCATGGCAGAAGCAATACCCAGGTTCCAAGGGAATCTGTGGTTTCTATTACAGAAATGATAGAGACACTGGAGGAACGTGGAATCATAAAATCTGGAAATGGATATGGATGTAATTCTCCTTGTTGGCCTGTCAAGAAGGCAGTATTGAAAACCAGTGAAGCAGAAGGCAAAACAGCTCCATCCTGGAGACTTACCATTGATTACAGAGCTGTCAACAAACTAGCAAAGAGAATGGCACCAGTCGTATCAGTCTATTGTGAAATGATGTCAAAGATATCACCAGAAATGAGAAAATTTACAGTAATAGATGTAGCAAATGGATTCTGGTCAATACCCCTGGAAAAAGAATGCCAATACCGGACTGCATTTACCTGGGAAGGACGGCAGTATGCCTTCACAGTTCTGCCACAAGGGTACTGTGATGCCCCAGCTATTTTCCATACACACATGAAGGAAGCATTATCACAATTCCCACGACCTGAACGTATCATCCAATATGTGGACGATGTGCTTCTTCAGTCTCCAAATATGGAACAACATCAACAAGATCTGACACTCTTGCTAGAGTGTATTAATAATGCAGGACTAAAATTAAATGGTGCAAAAGCTCAGTTGGCCTGCAAGGAAGTTCATTTCTTGGGAGTAACTATAACTGGAGAGGGTAGAACAATTAGGATAGAGCAAAAGTGATTGCTCAACTACCAATCCCAACTGATCGTACAGCACTACAATCTTTGTTAGGAATGATGGGCTTCTGTAGAGAATTCACTCCAAGATATGCACAACTGGCTCAACCCTTGTATGAAATTCTTAGAGCAGAAAATTGGGATTGGTCTGATGAACATACTAAGGCTGTTAACCAGTTGAAGACAGAACTAGGCAGTGCACCAACCCTTGCAAGTCCTGACCATGAAAACGAGTTCAGGTTGTATCCCATCACAATGCCAGATGCACATGGAGTAGTCATTACTCAGACCTGGGGTAACACAGAGCGACCAGTGGCATTCGGATCCCAGACACTTTCAGCTGTGGAACTGAAATTTGGATGGTGTGAGAGAATCATATTGGCCGCATACTGGGCAGTGAAGCAATTTAAATACCTATTTGGCACACAAAATGTAATTATCTGTACCCACCATACACCTTTAAAAGTACTCAGGCAAGGAAGTCTGACAATCAGTCATATTAATAATGCTTGTATACAAAAATGGACAGTGGCATTGCTTGCAGATAACATTTCAACACATGAATTAAAAGAGCCAAAGCAATGGGTAGCTGGAGTTTGTATTAAAGGAAATGCACATGAATGTCAGGTCAACCCAGGACCAACGTGTCACCCAGTATTCAAAGATGCCACTAACTTAATGATGACTAAAGAACCTATTTGGTACACAGATGGTAGTTGTCATCATGTACAAGGAAAACGAGTTTCAGGGATTGCTGGAGTAAAGATTCAGAGTGATGAGATTTTAGAAGAATTTGGATTCAAGCTAAAAGCTTCCTCAGCACAATATGCAGAGCTAGCAGCTGTTGTGCAAGTTCTTTACCAAGAATCAGGAAAAAGTGACAGGGTGACAATAGTCTTGGACAGTGACTGGGTTTTCAGAGGAACATGTCTGTTGCTGAAATGGTGGGCTAGCAATAAATTCTTGGCTACAGATGGATCAACAGTAAAATTTCACGGTCTTTGGCAAATTTTGGAGACTCTATCCCATGACTTTCAAAGAATCAATATGATTAAAGTACGTGCCCACAAAAGAACAGGGCCTCATCGAATAGGAAATAACCTTGCAGATCATCGAGCAAAACAAGCAGCAAAGTGGGCTGAGGAATGGAAACCAGACTATGAAGAAAGAAAGCTAACTGTAGCTGCAACAACAAGGGGAGAATCTAAAGTGGTACAAAAGAGAATGCAATAATTGCAAGAACTTCAAGATGAAGATGCTGAAATTAAAGAACTCAGAATGAGAATAAGAGGAGGAGAGGAAGTACATCATAAAGGGAAAATGATAGTGGAAGAAAAGGGTCTGGTTTGTGTACTAGAAGATGGCTTTCCTGTCTAGGTTGTACCATTCCATATTAGGAAAGACATCCTTAGATGGATACATGGGTCACAAGCAGGAGGACACCCAAAGATAAAGGAAGCAAAGGAAAAAATACAGAAGATGGGATGGTGGCATGGACAGAATAAGGACCTTGAAGATTTTTTGGACGGCTGCCTCACCTGTGCTAGATTTGATCGATCTAACAGAAAGAAAAGGGGAGAACTAATGAGACAGCCACCTGTAGGACCATGGGAAAGAATTCAAATTGATTATACTGGACCACTGCCAACAACCACACGAGGGAATAAATACATTTTGATGGTAGTGGATAGTTTTTCAAGATGGATGATCGCAATCCCAACAAGGAACTGTACAGCGGTAACAACTGCCATGAAACTAGTGAATGAAGTAATTACTGTGTGGGGGGTCCCAAAAGTAATTGATTGTGATAATGGAGCTGCATTTATTGGAAATGTAATGAAGGAAATGTGCAAAATGGTTGGAATAGATCTGAAATATCACATACCTTACCATCCACAGGCAGCAGGTCAAGTTGAACGGATGAATGGGACTGTAAAAAGAGAACTTATGAAATTAGTTGCAGAACATGGGTCAGCCTGGGACACCTATGTACCTTTGGTATGTGCAAGGCTTAGAGCCAGACCCTCTAGATCTACAGGATTTTCACCCTATGAAATCCTTATGGGGAGGCCAATGCCATCCTGGACCAACTGGATGACCATTCCAGCACCAGTGGCATTACAAACTGCAGCCATCACAGATGAATGGGTAAAAGAGCTTGCCACACATCTAGAAATTGTGTACAAAGCAGCAGCAGTAGAAGATGAGAAACAGTACCAGCAACGGAAGAGATGGCATGATGCCTCAGGAGATATAACTACATACCAGGCTGGTGACAGGATTATGGTACAAAACCATGATGAACTTCTACCATGGGGTAGAGCAAGATGGAAGGGTCCATATACGGTCATAGATAGATTAGGGGCTGCAGTATACCTGATTGACCATGCAGAAAAAGGAGAAGTCTGGCTGCATGCAAGTCAATTAAAACGATTTAAAAAAGACAAGGTTAGGGACCCAGCAAACAACATGCCTTAGTAAGTACACATACACCCTAAGACCTAGAAAATCATAATAGTTAGGTCAGGAAAATAAAATGGGTGTAAGTTAAAGGCAGCAAATGATAATTCATTTTGGGAAATTGAGTATGTGGGTAGCAAAAAAAAATAAAAAAAAATGAAGAGGGATGAAAATGATTTTAATAGTCATACCATAAAGTTCCTATAATGATCTATACATTTCCTGTTTTCTATGCCTTATGTTTATATGCTAACTATATTTTGGTCCTGTTTTGTGTTTTGTTTTTTTATCTTCTCTCTCTTTCACCCAGGGAAATACAGAAGAAATAAGAAGAGAATGAGAAAAATATTTCCCATTCACTAATTACAAATTATTAGTTTATTCACAGGCTCGTCAGAAGATTGAGTTCAGAAGAAATGAAACCTAGCCAAGGAGGATGGTGTCTTTTTCTGGCACAACTGATGAGTATAAACTGTATTGGAATGGGAAGAGGGAGACCACCAATTAGACCAGAGGATACAGCATATAAGGGACTTATTTTAAAAGGAATAGAGGATAGATATATACAGGCAGATAGATTCATTTGGCCGAGTGAGTTAAAAGTAAAAGAAATTGGTGACTTACATTTGAATATCATGTTGCCAAATGATAGTATGGGGTTAGCTCTTAGGGCACCAATAAATGTGACCAAGGGACAAGAATGGAACTGGGTGGTTAGAAATGGGCAGGTAACAGCTAATGGAATATTTATAGATCGTGTGAAATTGACTTCAACCTCCCAAGGATACTATAAACATATTAATATCATAGTAAGCAACATATCTTTAAATGAGGGTTGTGAATGGGAGGTTGCCACTATAGCTTCACATCCCAATAAAGAATTGAAATGCAATCTTAACACTGAAGAGGGGTGTGTATTAACAGTAGATGAGGTAACACTTTCAGTACAGAAAAGGGAACATTGTAAAGATCAGATAAGAATTCCATGGCCAAAAAGTGGAATCATTGTAGTCCCTACACATGAAACTGTGGTACAAGGTGTGGGATGGACATATTACCCTATAAGGTTAGATTTTAATTATTTCATGATTCCTTTAAGGTGCTCAAGACAGCAGTGCGAATGGTTCAAAGGAAGGACACAGGAGATGAGTGGACAGAAACAAAGAGAAGGGACAAGCGAGATACCATAGCAACAATTTTGGGAGGAGTCGGAACCGGATTAGGTGTGTGGAACTCAGCTGATATCATAGGACTTAATAGCAGAATTAACTCTCTGACAGATGGTTTTGGCCATGCCATGAAAACAGGTGGAGTAGCCGACTCACTTATTGTAGAGAAGTTGGGAGACAATGTAGATGACATACACACCATTGCCCACAATTTACAACTAGTGGAGGAGAACATTGCCGACATCTCAAACAGCATTAAAAATGAAGAAATAGGAGCTGCCATCTTTTGCTCCATGACTGGGAATAAACTATTATCTGATCTGAAGGATACTTGATATTAAAGAAGATGAAGAGGAAGCTGAAAGCAAGGAACCAAAATGACTTTATTTAAGTGTTATTCTTGTTGTTCAGGCACGACTGCATACTCTTCTAATAAAGTTTATCCATAAATTCACACACAATCACATACACATCCCTCATCAGGTAAGTATGCTTTGCCAAACCCACCGTCATGCACCCACATTTCTCTCTATCTTCTGATAATTTGTTTTCTGACTTGTATTAATTTGTTTGGATTGTGTTGGGAGTAATAGTTAGTTTTTTTATTATTAATTGTATAACATTTAGGTTAGCAGTTGACAGTCCTAGGAAAGTACAGAAGAGCTCAAGTCGCCAAGGGATTTATTTCAGAGGGACGGTGGGTTGAATTTTTCCTATAAGGTTTTCGCTCCCACTGGGTTCTTCTGTATTAATGGGTATAAATAGAAAATGGGGCAACATAGGAGAAATTAAAGTGGGGGAATGTGGTGTCATAAAACCAGAGAATTTATCCCTAGAGTGTTCAAGTAGTAAAATATAGACTAGGCCTCTGGCCTAGTCTTTGTCTAAGAAGGACACTCCCATGTAGCCTTTTGATTGGTGTATGGTAGGACACACCTTAAGTGAATTAAGTATACAATGGGAGCCAACAGTTAGTATACACACTTTTTTATCTTCCTCACCTCCTGGAAGCAACTGATGAGAGAGAGAGAGCATTGGAGGACTGAACTGGCTGAGTATATTAGCATTCTTATACATTTACTTTGTGATAAATTCTCTTGTTCACTATGTTTAGTTAATATTGCTTAATCTGGGTTTGTTTAAAATAGAGTTGCCCCATATAATTTGGACTGTATCTTTATGTTTGTAGCTCTTGGTATTTCTTGAGACTTGTTTTATATTTTGTAGCCTATAGATAATTGTTAATCTTCATACCTATATTATTTGTCTTCCAATAAAATAATTTTAAAAAGTGGACAACCCCTTTGGTTTAATATTCTGGTACTAATTACCACCACAAACATAACTGGAGGGCATGTATTACCCGGGACAATTTGTATTCGTCACCAGAAATAGAATCTGACGCAGAGACGTTAGTCTCCACAATATCAGAATCCTCCATAACAGGGATACTGAATACAAAAAAACGGACCAAATAAGAACAACAACTTGTACACTTAGTGACAACGGGAGTCACCAGGGTACTTATAAGAGGCGCCTGGGAGCAGATAAATGTGATGCTGGAAAATTCGAATGATACAACAATATATTAAGATATCTAGGTAATTCAATAAAGCAGCAATAAAGCAACAATAATATGCAAGGATATAAAACAAAAAAGACAAAAAGCAGAGAAAAAAAGGGTATACAGACTATATAGTCCAGTAAATAATATAATGGTGTAACAGTCCTGCTTTAAACAATTCCAGGAGGTTTCAAATAAAGTGCATCCAGAAATGGTAGGCTGCTCCTCCGGGGTGTCGTGCCACAACACAGGTAAGAGAATCTAAGGAGAACAGAATGGAGGGCGCCACATAGTGCAGATCATAAACAACTTCAGAACAGGTAGCGATAGGAACTAAAGAAATCTACTCACAAAATGTAAAGCACTGATGTGCAATACCAGCAGTCCGGAACCACACGTCGTCCAGTAGATCAGAAGGAGATGTCACCAATAGGGACCCTTGTCTCACCAGGGAGAGTCCAAAGATGCCCGGAGTGGAATGGTCAAGGCGAACCTGTATGGCAGTGGTCAGCCGGCAAGTCCAGAGACTCTGTGCAGAGTGTCCAGAGGAAAGATTGCAGGAACAAAAAATAATTCACAGCAGCAGGTGGAGAGTTAAAAAAGGTTTAAAATGTATTATAATAATAAAAACAACAACAGCAACGCGTTTCTCAGTGTAACACACTGTTTCATCAGGCTATACAAACAAACTCTCAGCTGCCATATTTAAAACCAGATAGAACCAATCATGGATCGGGAAAATTACACACCCATAACAGAATATACCAAAATACATGTAACGGGGGCAAAGGGTTGACATGAATAAAGATGATATATTGTAAAAAAACATTATTGTAAATCATATAGACAAATGGAACACACTGATCATTTTCCAAGGACAACAGATCACTAATATTTTTATATATAAATATATATATAAATGATAGTATAAATATATTTGTTTGGTTTTTAAAAATAGCAATCAGAAAACCCTGGGACAAACTGATAGTGGTATATTCCATTATTCAATGGAAGACGTTTCATACTAAGTAACAACACTTTGATTATCACCATTAGTCTGTTGCAACCAGATCAGGGAATGTATATAGTCGTTAGGAAAAAATAGTTCACCAGTTTGTGCGTATGTAACAAAAACTTTATCCAAAGTAATGTCAGAAGAAAGGGGGTGTGGACAAAATCGCTGAATATGATAGTACAGAAAGTCAAAACACAAGTGAACAGACATCAAATAATACACTAAGAGACCAATGACCCATCATAAACAAACCACATAGCGATAAAGGTTCTATAATATGACAGAACCAGTTACAATATCATATACGGAAAAGACCCCTTGTTCCCATGGCTATGGGGGTGTGTGGATCTCACATGAAGCAAAGTGATATCAGTGTGAGGGGCATGGCTAGTCACGCAAAGTGTAAATATAAAGGACATCAGAGTCGTACCATTCAAAGCAAGCACAACAGAAAAAGATGTGATCACCCATAAGTAGCTAGTGTTTGATGATATGGTGTAACAGACGATGATAACATCGTCTACGGGAATCCCAGTTCCCATGATGAAGGGGGTGTAAACATCACGTATATTATGTAAACAAAGGGGCGTGAATAATCACGCTGAGTGTCAGAAATTAAATATATATAACAAAGGATATAAATTAGTCATGTGAGAGCCACAAAATAGGTGAATGATCATGATAAGATAATAATAAGAAGAAGAGAGTGGTACAATCCAATAACATAACTCTCAGAAGCAGCAAGGGATCGTGATTCTAGAGTTACGGAACCCATGACAACAGGGGTGTGTGAGTATCAGCCAATGAGCAAGTAAAACCTGCTAAATGGAAGAGACAAATAACCAATCAAAAAGGAGGGTAACGTGAGTGAATGGGAATTCATTAAGAAAATGACAGAATTAAAAGTGCCGGAATGATGCTATGAAGGGATCAAGAGCCGTGACTGAACTATTAGTGCCAGTCATATACGTGGGAAACAGAAAGGGGAATGGGTAAGAGCAGATCAAAAAAGTGACAATACCAAATGAATGATTGTATAATTATAAATTATATAAAGTGTGCTAGGAGTGGTATTAATAGGGATTAGGGACGTAAGGACCCTCATATCAAAGGAGATAGTATATACCAGTGAATAGGTGTATAGGGTAAACATATGTTACATGTGATCTAAATACCTGGGGTATAAATGTGTTCTCCATATATGCAGTCATTGGGAAGTAAATGACCATCGTGAACATATAAAGTAAATGTGAAAATAAAAATGAGTACTAGAAAAAAATAAAATAAAGAAGGCTACCAATAATTGATACACAGATAGTGGGGGATAAGAGAGGATGAGTATGTGTATAAATAAAAACATATCTGAGTCCATATATATACAGACAGGGCCCAAGATATATTGTGTGCCTATGATGGTGCATAAAAGCAAGTGAAGATTATATAATAGGCTGGAGATAAAATCAGAGATAACATCAGGTGAGGGGTACCTGATGATCTGCATATCAGTGTGGGGGAGAATAGGGGGGCAAGGGGGGAACATCATGGGAATAAACGGTGACAAGGAACAGATATCAGAGAGTAACAACTATGATGATAGAGGCAATTCTATAATAATAATATGGAAAAGTGGCACAATGGGCAAGTGTGTCTGAGATAATTCACGTGACCATATGCAGTGATACATAAAAAGGGATAAGGAATATATGAGTCAAAAGGCCGCTAGGTCCATATTAAGATTGAGACCAGAGGGAAACAGTTCTCAATTTGTAGATCCAGTAGGTTTCCCTCTGTCTCAGCCTATTGAATCTATTATACAAGTGGGAATGGGGAATCATCTCAAGTGGACAGATGTTAAATGTATTAGTTGTTCTGTTGTGTGTGTTATTACAATGTCTCGGGACACTATGATTTTGGAATTTATTTTTGATGTTTCTTAGATGTTCATTCCATCTATTCCTAAAAAGCCTACATGTACGGCCTACGTATTGAATCCCACAAAGGTTGCAGGTTAATAAATATATTATATAAGTCGATGTAAATGTCAAAAATTGGTGGATGTTATATGACTTTTTGGTAATACTAAATGAAAAGGTTTTACACCCAGATTTAGTGTATTTACACGTTACATTTTTTGAGGGAACACTTCCCTATTCCATTCTTTTTAGATGGTATATGTAGATTAGTTACTTTATTGAATTTATGGACTACAACCTTACTAGGTGCTAATACGCTTTTAAGTGTAGGGGCTTGTCTGAATACGCACTTTGGTTCAGGATCCATCAGCTTTCTATGGCAGATACATAGATGATCTTTTGTTTTTATGGAAAGGTGATGTTACGTCTGCTGAATCTTTTGTCACATATCTAAATTCCAACAAGATGGGCTTAACTTTCTCAAGTAATATTGAACATCAATCGATAGTTTTTCTAGATCAATGTCTGTCTTTTTCCAACGACAACAGAATTATCACCACTAAACACTTTAAAACCGTTGATTGCAATAGTTATCTCAACTACAGAAGCAATCATTATAGCGCATAGCTCAATAACATCCCATATGGGCAGTTTAAGAGGATACGTAGAAACTGTAGTTATATTGAGGATTTTGAACAACAAAGTATTATTTTAAAAGCTAGATTTAAGGAAAAAGGTTATCCTCAACAAATAATAGATACTGGGTACGAACGTGCCAAATTTGATAACAGAGATTCTTATTTTAAACATAACCCAAAGAGTAATAATAAAAACAACAATAATACTAAGACAACAGATCAATCTAACTCTATGTTCATTACGCAATTTAACGTTAATCATATCAAGATTAAAGGTATCATTAAAAAACTTTGGAGTTTGGTGAAGAAGGACCCAATTCTGGGAAATCTGGTGGATCCTGAACCAAAGTGCGTATTCAGACGAGCCCCTACACTTAAAAGCGTATTAGCACCTAGTAAGGTTGTAGTCCATAAATTCAATAAAGTAACTAATCTACATATACCATCTAAAAATGGAATAGGGAAGTGTTCCCTCAAAAAAATGTAACATGTGTAAATACACTAAATCAGGGTGTAAAACCTTTTCATCTAGTATTACTAAAAAGTCATATAACATCCACCAATTTTTTACATGTACATCAACTTATATATTTATTAACCTGCAACCTTTGTGGGATTCAATACGTAGGCCGTACATGTAGGCTTATTAGGAATAGATGGAATGAACATCTAAGAAACATCAAAAATAAATTCCAAAATCATAGTGTCCAGAGACATTGTAATAACACACACAACAGAACAACTAATACATTTAACATCTGTCCACTTGAGATGATTCCCCATTCCCACTTGTATAATAGATTCAATAGGCTGAGACAGAGGGAAACCTACTGGATCTACAAATTGAGAACTCGGTTTCCCTCTGGTCTCAATCTTTATATGGACCTAGCGGCCTTTTGACTCATATATTCCTTATCCCTTTTTATGTATCACTGCATATGGTCACGTGAATTATCTCAGACACACTTGCCCATTGTGCCACTTTTCCATATTATTATTATAGAATTGCCTCTATCATCATAGTTGTTACTCTCTGATATCTGTTCCTTTTCACCGTTTATTCCCATGATGTTCCCCTCTTGCCCCCCTATTCTCCCCCACACTGATATGCAGATCATCAGGTACCCCTCACCTGATGTTATCTCTGATTTTATCTCCAGCCTATAATATAATCTTCACTTGCTTTTATGCACCATCATAGGCACACAATATATCTTGGGCCCTGTCTGTATATTTATGGATGTTTTTATATATACACATACTTACCCTCTCTTATCCCCCACTATCTGCGTATCAATTATTGGTAGCCTTCTTTATTTCATTTTATTTATTTTTTTATTTTTGTCTAGTACTCATTTTTATTTTCACATTTACTTTATATGTTCACGATGGTCATTTACTTCCCAATGACTGCATATATGGAGAACACATTTATACCCCAGGTATTTAGATCACATGTAACATATGTTTACTCTATACACCTATTCACTGGTATATACTATCTCCTTTGATATGAGGGTCCTTACGTCCCTAATCCCTATTAATACCACTCCTAGCACACTTTATATAATTTATAATTATACTATCATTCATTTGGTATTGTCACTTTTTTGATTTGCTCTTACCCATTCCCCTTTCTGTTTCCCACGTATATGACTGGCACTAATAGTTCAGGCACGGCTCTTGATCCCTTCATAGCATAATTCTGGCACTTTTAATTCTGTCATTTTCTTAATGAATTCCCATTCACTCACGTTACCCTCCTTTTTGATTGGTTATTTCTCTCTTCCATTTAGCAGGTTTTACTTGCTCATTGGCTGATACTCACACACCCCTGTTGTCATGGGTTCCGTAACTCTAGAATCACGATCCCTTGCTACTTCTGAGATTTATGTTATTGGATTGCACCATTCTCTTCTTATTATTATTATCTTATCATGATCATTCACCTATTTTGTGGCTCTCACATGACTAATTTATATCCTTTGTTATATATATATATAATTTCTGACACTCTGCGTGATTATTCATGCCCCTTTGTTTACATAATATACGTGATGTTTACACCCCCTTCATCATGAGAACTGGGATTCCCGTAGACAATGTTATCGTCTGTTACACCATATCATCAAACACTAGCTACTTATGGGTGATCACATCTTTTTCTGTTGTGCTTGCTTTGAATGGTACGACTCTGATGTCCTTTATATTTACACTTTGCGTGACTAGCCACGCCCCTCACACTGACATCACTTTGCTTCATGTGAGATCCACACACCCCCGTAGCCATGGGAACAAGGGGTCTTTTCCGTATACGATATTGTAACTGGTTCTGTCATATTATAGAACCTTTATCGCTATGTGGTTTGTTTATCATGGGTCATTGGTCTCAGTGTATTATTCGATGTCTGTTCACTTGTGTTTTGACTTTCTGTACTATCATATTCGGCGATTTTCTCCACACCCCCTTTCTTCTGACATCACTTTGGATAAAGTTTTTGTTACATACGCGCAAACTGGTGAACTATTTTTTTCCTAACGACTATATACATTCAGTGGTTGCAACAGACTAATGGTGATAATCAAAGTGTTGTTATGATCCATATGCCTCTAATGAAACGTCTTCCATTGAATAATGGAATATACCACTATCAGTTTGTCAAAGGGTTTTCTGATTGCTATTTTTAAAAACCAAACAAATATATTTATACTATCATTTATATATATATATATAAATAAATATTAGTGATCTGTTGTCCTTGGAAAATGATCAGTGTGTTCCATTTGCCTATATGATTTACAATAATGTTTTTTTACAATATATCATCTTTATTCATGTCAACCCCGACACATGTATTTTGGTATATTCTGTTATGGGTGTGTAATTTTCCCGATCCATGATTGGTTCTATCTGTTTTTAAATATGGCAGCTGAGAGTTTGTTTGTATAGCCTGATGAAACAGTGTGTTACACTGAGAAACGCGTTGCTGTTTTTATTATTATTATTATAATAATAAACTTTAAACCTTTTTTTAACTCTCCACCTGCTGCTGAATTTTTTGTTCCTGCAATCTTTCCTCTGGAGAGAGGTTCGCCTTGACCATTCCACTCCGGGCATCTTTGGACTCTCCCTGGTGAGACGAGGATCCCTATTGGTGACATCTCCTTCTGGTCTACCGGACGACATGTGGTTCCGGACTGCTGGTATTGCACATCAGTGCTTTACATTTTGTGAGTAGGATTCTTTAGTTCCTATCGCTACCTGTTCTGAAGTTGTTTATGATCTGCACTATGTGGCGCCCTCCATTCTGTTCTCCTTAGATTCTCGGACCAAATAAGAAAATGTAAACGGCACCGGACACCCACAATGGCTGGGGCACTCACCACCTCCTATGAACCAAACACCGACGGACCAGAATTCTTCCGTCGCCACATGGTCAGGAATGCGGAAATGGAGAGCCAAAAACTTGACCACGCCCGGTCACCAGGTACAGCGTGCAGTCCAGAAAAAGCACGCTCAACCGTAAAGGCCACGTCACTTCCAAGGGCCGTTATTTTCCACAAGCCATGAGCCTAAGTAACACTACACATATGCAGGTTGAATCACATAACAAACATGATAAAAAAAAACACCCTGTTCAATTACCCCCCTCAGGAGATATTAACCCTTGATTTCAAGATATGAAAGGAGCCTCACTGAGACCCTGATTAGAGTTAATCCCGCAAGGTAAGAACCTCTCGGGAAAACATTTGTATTACCATACAATCATAACAAAAGTAAAATGAAACCATCTTCCCAGAATTTACGTGTGGAACAGGAACACGACCCTTCAAGTGTGACAGATAGTAGCCACACCTCTGCCATGGACTTGAGAAAAGAAAGCAGGCAGCGAAAGTCGTCAACGCTGACTGCTTGTAGAGCTGTTAATATGAGTCGAGATGGGTTTGCAGAAAGACTTTCCCTGCATCTCCGGACTCTAACTTTTGTCCATGCTCTCACTGAGAGGCTGACAGGATTACTTAAAACTCCAGTCCAACGCCAAAGTGTACTACCCTCCATAAGAGACTATCGAAACGTCTGACACTTCTCTGCCAACCTCCTGGGACGAAAGGTAAAGAATGACTGGGGGATGAGGGAAGTGGGGGAGGTATTTAAGCCTTTGACTGGGGTGTCTTTGCCTCCTCCTGGTGGCCAGGTTCTGAATTCCCAAAAGTAATAAATGCAGCTGTGGACTCTTATGAAGAAAATCCCATGAGGCAAAAACATTGTATCACGAGGCAGTACTCCAATCACATCCCTCTAACAAGCACTGAACTCTAAGGGAAACTGGGCTTCAATATGCTCTGAAGCGGCTTTCACTGAAGAAATCAAGAACATCATCTTACTTCAACCATCTCCAACGGAGGCAAAGTAAAAACTAAGGTATGAGTGAGGTGGGAGGGGTTTTATAGGCTTTTGGAGTTTGGGAAACTTTGCCTCCTTCTGGTAGGAATGTATATCCCATACGTAACCGGTTGTGGACTCTCACAACCTATATGAAAGAAACATAAATGACACTAGGTTGTGGGATAGGTTAAGTGTACAGGGTGCTTGTATGGTGGGGTGCCAGAACCAATGTAGTAGCAGAGCATGTTGTACCGAGCATGGTCTACTCCAGCTAAATGTGAAAAAAAACCAGTGCGCCAAATACCTGTGTATAAAAAGTAAAAATATCAACATATAGTGCAATGTAATAGTGAAATACCCCTATATGTGTATACAGGGGTAAATATTGCAAAATATATATACAGAGTGAAAAAAAGTCCCAATCAAACCAATCCAGTAGATGGTGGAAATGTGATATTGGACAGTTCGTCTAGTCCATAATCCAGATTCTACTCCAGCTAAGCTTACCTTGTTCCACAGACAAATGGTAATCTGCTTAAGGTCTTAATAAAACAATTTAATATAAAAATGTGTGCGTAGAAAGAAGACACAATTCAAATAAATTGAGCAGGTCTGGATCAATCAAGCATTGCATTAAGACTGTGTCATGTCTCAAATATCTTGTTGCCACTGTCCATCCCTCTGCCTCACTGTCAATGGGTGGATCCCAGGAACACAAAGATAGAACACTCCAGCTATTTGTCTGTTACACATCTCAGAGATGTGGAACAGTCAATGAGCTGGAGCATTCCATCTTAGGAGGGATAGTCAGTGCGGACAAGAGATTTGAGATGTGACAAGGACTTGATACAACACTTGATTTTCAAATTTCCCAGTGAGCGCATATTCTGAGGGGGCCAGGGCACCTTACTTATAGTTCTGCACATGTGGGTTCCTATTTGTGCTTATCTCTTCACAGGAACCCATGAAAGTGTAACAAGGATATAGATGATCTTCTTAGTGTAAAAACATTTATTTAAATTTTTTTTCTTTGTATGCACATATTTTATTAAATTGTTTTATTAAGACCTTAAGCAGATTACCGTTTTTCTGAGCAACAGATATATTTTACTCATACACTAGATATTCTATTTTAAGCTATTCTGGGGGAATCCCACTTTTCCTGTTGCTTGGTCTTAAGTAGAGCACAAAGGGCTATTGGTTTTAAAAGGAATACAGTTGCCTAGCAGCAGGTTCTTTAACTTGCTTTGTGACATGAAAGTGTTTGTACTTAATAAGGTTATACACACTCTTGCCATAGTGTAACATTTCCCTAAGATAAGTTATAATAAATAGCCTTTACTTACAATAACCCGAATATAATAGTTACTTAGCAGCAGGTTCCCTTACTTGCTTTGTGACATGAAAGTGTTTGTACTTAATAAGGTTATACACACTCTTGCCATAGTGTAACATTTCCGTAAGATGAGTTATAATAAATAGCCTTTACTTACAATAACCCGAATATAATAGTTACCTAGCAGCAGGTTCCCTTACTTGCTTTGTGACATGAAAGTGTTTGTACTTAATAAGGTTATACACACTCTTGCCATAGTGTAACATTTCCGTAAGATGAGTTATAATAAACAACAGCCTTTACTTACAATAACCCGAATATAATAGTTACTTAGCAGCAGGTTCCCTTACTTGCTTTGTGACATGAAAGTGTTTGTACTTAATAAGGTTATACACACTCTTGCCATAGTGTAACATTTCCGTAAGATGAGTTATAATAAATAGCCTTTACTTACAATAACCCGAATATAATAGTTACCTAGCAGCAGGTTCCCTTACTTGCTTTGTGACATGAAAGTGTTTGTACTTAATAAGGTTATACACACTCTTGCCATAGTGTAACATTTCCGTAAGATGAGTTATAATAAATAGCCTTTACTTACAATAACCAGAATATAATAGTTACCTAGCAGCAGGTTCCCTTACTTGCTTTGTGACATGAAAGTGTTTGTACTTAATAAGGTTATACACACTCTTGCCATAGTGTAACATTTCTGTAAGATGAGTTATAATAAACAACAGCCTTTACTTACAATAACCCTCGTCTCTGTCATTAAAGGGATATGAAACCCCAACATTTTCTTTTGAGATTCAGGCAGAGAATACCATTTTAAAAAAGTTTCCAATTTACTTCTGTTATCAAATTTACTACGTTCCCATGATATTCTATGTTGTAAAGATACCTACAGAAGGTAGCATCTGGAGCGCTACATGGCAGTAAATAGTGCTGGCACTAATGCTCTTGAAAAGCGATAACATTCTTGCAAAACTGTTGTCAAATAGTGCTCTAGAAATGAGCCGGCTCCAAAGCATATGTCCTTGCTTTTCAATAAAAGATGCCAAGAGAATGAAGAAAAGTGATAATAGAAGTAAATAAGAAAGTTGTTCAAGATTGCATGCTTTATCTGAATCTTGAAAGAACAATTGTGGTCTTCATATTCTTTGAAGCTCCTATTTTCTCATCATGTATGAGAGATTTTCATATTATAGTTTCAGGGTGAAAATGCACCAAATTATGAAAACCAGTACGGAAATAACAGCTTTTTTAAGTCTTTAAAAAAAAAATATGTAAAAGTGAAAATAGCAGCTGAAAACCAACCAGTACTAAGAACAAAAAAGAATAAACCAGGGTGGACCTTTTTATATTTGTGTGCAGGAATGTGAAGAGTACAATTTGGTGAATCCGTTGCTATATTAGACGAAGAAACACAATCCCAAAAACATATGGATTCATTTGATTTTTTTTATTTATAACCCCATTAAACTTTTAAAGATAGCATGTGATGTCCACAGAGAAAAGTGGACTGTGGCTATAAGATAATTAGAAAAACAGATTAAATGTGTATTACATTGTAAAGTTTTGTTTTTCATTAAAAAACGTTAGGAGTCACAAGCAGAACTTTAATAACTGTGAATGCCTATCCCAGGATGTGACAAGCCCGGGTTTAAACAATACTCAAAACAGAAACATAGTGTTAGTTATATGCTTTACAGAATGAGCAACTGAACTTAAATATGTCAAGCTAGGGATAACATAACACATCATGTCAGTTTCATATGATTCAGTAGTTATTATACAACAATATATATAAGCCAGTAGTTAAAGTGAAATATTTTACAAACTGCAGTCTAATGTTTAACTGTAAGACTGAGGAGTCAATCATATTACCTCTTGCTTCCAAATAGAACCAACATTAGTTTTTTTTTATAAATTCTTCTGCTGGATATTTATAAAGTTGTACTAC
The DNA here is from genome assembly GCF_027579735.1 of Bombina bombina. Taxonomy (NCBI): domain Eukaryota; kingdom Metazoa; phylum Chordata; class Amphibia; order Anura; family Bombinatoridae; genus Bombina; species Bombina bombina. Next base: position 2,282,858 of record NW_026511871.1, on the reverse strand, counting down.
AATGATATGGTTACAGACACTAACCTAAAAAAAAAAATGGTATCTTTACACCTCCGATTTTTTGTCATGAACAAGTTTGTGGCATAGACAATACAAACCATCAAAAACAGCTTCTGTTACAGGCATCAAGGTAAAGGGAATCATGTGTTGCTTTAATCATTCAGCAATTTGAAAAGTGTCTGAGACTTGGAAAATAAACCCATAGACAATAAACAAGGATGAGTTATCTTCCTTATTGCAACATAATATCATTCAAATTGTCCTGCAGGATGGTATCCTTAACTGCATGGAAGACAAACCTGATATTTTCTGTATCAATAGCAGTGGTAAAATGGTGAAATAGAGGCTTACTGCGGTTACGTCTTTTTTTGTCAAAGCTCTGAACAAGGTAACGCTTTACATCATCCAGTCTGTGTGGATCCCCTTTAAAGTCAGAAAAATGCTTCTTAATACTTACAGTCCGTACTTTCTCCACAAGAAGATCCATTTTATTCAGAAAGAGGATAATAGAAACACTGGAGAACAATTTGTTGTTTACAATAGTCTCAAATATATTCATAGATTCCAGAAGTCTGTTTGTATGTCTGTCTTCCATAAGCACTTGATCATATTCACTGGATGATACCATAAACAATATAGATGTTATTCCATCAAAGCACTGAAACCATTTTTGTCTTTGGGATCTTTGACCTCCTACATCCACCATTTTAAATGGAATTTTTTTGATGATGAAATCATGTTCCACAATTCCCTTTGTTGCCTTTCTGGCTAGAAGAATATCTTGGTTGCTTGGAGAATAATTCTAGAACACCAGAAAAAAAAAGTTACTTAATTAGAGTTAGGGTACATGTACAGTTTTGTAATGTAACATATTGAATTATGGTTTAAACCTCCTCAACACACAAGTGTTGAATGAATAAAACAAAAGGACATCTTCTTAAAAGGGTATAATGGGAAGTGCATATGACTTGTATTGTATGTATTAACCAAATTGATATATATATATTATTTATTTATAAAATATTTTACCAGGAAGGATACGTTGAGATTTCTCGTATTCAAGTATGTCCTGGGCCCACAAAACATTGCATTGATACAATAGAGGGGTACAATAAAATACAAAAACAATAATAATACACAATATATGCAAAATGTAACCTAGAACAGGTAGGAAATATATAATCAACCATGACAGGTGCATTCTGTTTTGAGATATGTAGAGAGGGATCTCTTAAAGGATATTAGGCTTGGGGAAGGTTTTAAAGTGTGCGGGAGGTCGTTCCATAATTGTGGTGCTCTGTAGGAAAAGAAGGATCGAGCTGCTTTCTTTTTGTATGGGGGCAGACTAAATAATGTGCTGGTACTGGATCGGAGGCTATAGGAGGTGGGAACAGCCGGGCAGAGCATTCTGCTCAGGTAGGGTGGGAGCCTCCCAGAAAAACACAATTTATGCTTACCTGATAAATTTATTTCTCTTGTGGTGTATCCAGTCCACGGATCATCCATTACTTGTGGGATACCAATACCAAAGCTAAAGTACACGGATGAAGGGAGGGACAAGGCAGGTACTTAAACGGAAGGTACCACTGCCTGTAAAACCTTTCTCCCAAAAATAGCCTCCGAAGAAGCAAAAGTATCAAATTTGTAGAATTTTGAAAAAGTATGAAGCGAAGATCAAGTCGCCGCATTGCAAATCTGTTCAACAGAAGCCTCATTTTTAAAGGCCCAAGTGTAAGCCACAGCTCTAGTAGAATGAGCTGTAATTCTTTCAGGAGGCTGCTGGCCAGCAGTCTTATAGGCTAAACGGATTATGCTTCTTAGCCAAAAAGAAAGAGAGGTTGCCGAAGCCCTTTGACCTCTCCTCTGTCCAGAGTAGACAACAAACAAAGCAGATGTTTGACAAAAATCTTTAGTAGCTTGTAAGTAAAACTTTAAAGCACGAACCACGTCCAGATTGTGTAATAGACGTTCCTTCTTTGAAGGAGGATTAGGACACAAGGATGGAACAACAATCTCTTGATTGATATTCTTGTTAGATACCACCTTAGGTAAAACCCCACGTTTGGTACGCAGGACTACCTTATCCGTATGGAAGATCAGATAAGGAGAATCACATTGTAAAGCAGATAACTCGGAGACTCTACGAGCCGAGGAAACAGCTACCAAAAACAGAACTTTCCAAGATAAAAATTTGATATCTATGGAATGAAGAGGTTCAAACGGAACTCCTTGAAGAACCTTAAGAACCAAATTTAAGCTCCATGGGGGAGCAACAGGTTTAAACACAGGCTTGATTCTAACCAAAGCCTGACAAAATGCCTGAACATCTGGAACATCTGCCAGACGCTTGTGCAAAAGAATAGACAGAGCAGAAATCTGTCCTTTTAAGGAACTAGCTGACAATCATTTTCCCAAACCATCTTGGAGAAAAGATAATATCCTGGGAATCCTAACCATTGGATTCACACCAATAAAGATATGTACGCCATATTTTATGGTAAATTTTCCTGGTGACAGGCTTTCGTGCCTGTATTAAGGTATCAATGACCGACTCGGAGAAGCCACGCTTTGATAAAATCAAGCGTTCAATCTCCAGGCAGTCAGTCTCAGAGAAATTAGATTTGGATGGTTGAAAGGACCCTAAAGTAGAAGGTCCTGTCTCAGAGGCAGAGTCCATGGTGGAAAGGATGACATGTCCACCAGATCTGCATACCAGGTCCTGCGTGGCCACGCAGGCGCTATCAAAATCACTGATGCTCTCTCCTGCTTGACCTTGGCAATCAGTCGAGGGTGCAAACACCTCCGGATGGAGTTCCCACTCTCCCGGATGAAAAGTCTGACGACTTAAAAAATCCGCCTCCCAGTTCTCTACACCTGGGATATGGATAGCTGATAGGTGACAAGAGTGAGTCTCTGCCCAGCAAATTATCTTTGAGACTTCTAACATCGCTAGGGAACTTCTTGTTCCCCCTTGATGGTTGATGTAAGCCACAGTCGTGATGTTGTCCGACTGAAATCTGATGTACCTCAGTGTTGCTAACTTAGGCCAAGCCTGAAGAGCATTGAATATCGCTCTTCCAGAATATTTATTGGAAGGAGTGTCTCCTCCTGAGTCCACGATCCCTGAGCCTTCAGGGAGTTCCAGACTGCACCCCAACCTAGAAGGCTGGCATCTGTTGTTACAATTGTCCAATCTGGCCTGCGAAAGGTCATACCTTTGGACAGATGGACCCGAGATAGCCACCAGAGAAGAGAATCCCTGGTCTCTTGATCCAGATTTAGTAGAGGGGACAAATCTGTGTAATCTCCATTCCACTGACTGAGCATGCAGAGTTGCAGCGTTCTGAGATGTAGGCGTGCAAACGGCACTATGTCCATTGCCGCTACCATTAAGCCGATTACTTCCATGCACTGAGCCACCGAAGGGCACGGAATGGAATTTAGAACACGGCAGGAATTTAGAAGCTTTGATAACCTGGACTCCGTCAGCTAAATTTTCATTTCTACAGAATCTATCAGAGTCCCTAGGAAGGAAACTCTTGTGAGTGGGGATAGAGAACTCTTTTCCTCGTTCACTTTCCACACATGCGATCTCAGAAATGCCAGTACTACGTCCATATGAGACTTGGCAATTTGGAAGTTTGACGCCTGTATCAGGATGTCGTCTAGATAAGGGGCCACTGCTATGCCCCGCGGGCTTAGGACCGCCAGAAGCGACCCTAGAACCTTTGTAAAGATTCTTGGGGCTGTAGCTAATCCAAAGGGAAGAGCTACAAACTGGTAATGCCTGTCTAGAAAGGCAAACCTGAGAAACCGATGATGATCTTTGTGTATCGGAATGTGAAGATAAGCATCCTTTAAATCCACTGTAGTCATATATTGACCCTCCTGGATCATAGGTAGGATGGTATGAATAGTTTCCATCTTGAATGATGGAACTCTGAGGAATTTGTTTAAGATCTTTAGATCCAAAATTGGTCTGAAGGTTCCCTCTTTTTTGGGAACCACAGATTTGAGTAAAAACCCTGTCCCTCCTTTGGAACTGGATGGATAACTCCCATAACTAGGAGGTCTCGTACACAGTGTAAGAATGCCTCTCTCTTTATCTGGTTTGCAGATAATTGTGAAAGGTGAAATCTCCCTTTTGGGGGGGAAGCTTTGAAGTCCAGAAGATATCCCCGGGATATAATTTCCAACACCCAGGGATCCTGGACATCTCTTGCCCACGCCTGGGCGAAGAGCGAAAGTCTGCCCCCTACTAGATCCGTTACCGGATAGGGGGCTGTTCCTTCATGCTGTCTTAGAGGCAGCAGCAGGCTTTTTGGTCTGCTTACCTTTGTCCCAGGTCTGGTTTGGTCTCCAGACCGTCTTGGACTGAGCAAAAGTTCCCTCTTGTTTGCATTAGAGGAAGTTGATGCCGCACTTGCCTTGAAGTTTCGAAAGGCACGAAAATTAGATTGCTTGGCCCTTGATTTGGACCTGTCCTGAGGAAGGGCATGACCTTTTTCCTCCAGTGATATCAGCAATAATCTCCTTCAAACCAGGCCCGAATAGGGTCTGCCCCTTGAAGGGAATGTTAAGCAGCTTAGATTTTGAAGTCACGTCAGCTGACCATGATTTAAGCCATAGCGCCCTGCGCGCCTGTATAGCAAAACCAGAATTCTTAGCCGTTAGTTTAGTCAAATGAACAATGGCATCAGAAAACAAAGGAATTGGCTAGCTTAAGTGCTCTAAGCTTGCCAAGTATGTCATCCAATGGAGTCGCTACCTGTAAAGCCTCTTCCAGAGACTCAAACCAGAACGCCGCAGCAGCAGTGACAGGAGCAATGCATGCAAGGGGCTGTAGGATAAAACCTTATTGAATAAACATTTTCTTAAGGTAACCTTCTAATTTTTTATCCACTGGATCTAAAAAAGCACAACTGTCCTCGACAGGCATAGTAGTACGCTTTGCTAAAGTAGAAACTGCTCCCTCCACCTTAGGAATTGTCTGTCATAAGTCCCGTGTGGTGGCGTCTATTGGAAACATTTTTCTAAAAATAGGAGAGGAAGAGAACGTCACACCTGGTCTATCCCATTCCTTATTAATAATTTCTGTAAACATTTTAGGTATTGGAAAAACATCAGTACACACCGGCACTGCATAGTATTTATCCAGTCTACACAATTTCTCTGGCACTGCAATTGTATCACAGTCATTCAGAGCAGCTAAAACCTCCCTGAGAAACACGCGGAGGTGTTCAAGCTTAAATTTAAATGCAGAAATATCAGAATCAGGTTGCATCATCTTTCCTGAGTCAGAAACATCACCCACAGACTGAAGCTCTCCTTCCTCAGCTTCTGCATATTGTGAGGCAGTATCAGACATGGTTCTTAAAGCATCAATATGCTCTGCATTTCGTCTAACCCCAGAGCTATCTCGCTTACCTCTAAATTCAGGTAGTCTGGTTAATACCGCTGACAGTGTATTATCCATGACTGCCGTCATGTCTTGTAAAGTAATCGCTATGGGCGCCCTAGATGTACTTGGTGCCATTTGAGCGTGAGTCCCTTGAGCTGGAGTCAAAGGATCTGACGCGTGGGGAGAGTTAGTCGGCATAACTTCCCCCTCGTCAGATTCCTCTGGTGATACATTTTTTAAAAGACAGAATATGATCTTTATTGCTTAAAGTGAAATCAGTACATTTGGTACACATTCTAAGAGGGAGTTCCACCATGGCTTTTAAACATAATGAACAAGGAGTTTCCTCTATGTCAGACATGTTTGTACAGACTAGCAATGAGACTAGCAAGCTTGGAAAACACTTTAAATCAAGTTAACAAGCAAATATAAAAAACGGTACTGTGCCTTTAAGAAAAACAAATTTTGTCAAAATTTGAAAAATAGTGAAAAACATAATTTATGTAAGAACTTACCTGATAAATTCATTTCTTTCATATTAGCAAGAGTCCATGAGCTAGTGACGTATGGTATATACATTCCTACCAGGAGGGGCAAAGTTTCCCAAACCTTAAAATGCCTATAAATACACCCCTCACCACACCCACAAATCAGTTTAACGAATAGCCAAGAAGTGGGGTGATAAGAAAAAAGTGCGAAAGCATATAAAATAAGGAATTGGAATAATTGTGCTTTATACAAAAAAATCATAACCACCACAAAAAGGGTGGGCCTCATGGACTCTTGCTAATATGAAAGAAATGAATTTATCAGGTAAGTTCTTACATAAATTATGTTTTCTTTCATGTAATTAGCAAGAGTCCATGAGCTAGTGACGTATGGGATAATGACTACCCAAGATGTGGATCTTTCCACGCAAGAGTCACTAGAGAGGGAGGGATAAAATAAAGACAGCCAATTCCTGCTGAAAATAATCCACACCCAAAATAAAGTTTAATGAAAACATAAGCAGAAGATTCAAACTGAAACCGCTGCCTGAAGTACTTTTCTACCAAAAACTGCTTCAGAAGAAGAAAACACATCAAAATGGTAGAATTTAGTAAAAGTATGCAAAGAGGACCAAGTTGCTGCTTTGCAAATCTGATCAACCGAAGCTTCATTCCTAAACGCCCAGGAAGTAGAAACTGACCTAGTAGAATGAGCTGTAATCCTTTGAGGCGGAGTTTTACCCGACTCGACATAGGCATGATGAATTAAAGATTTCAACCAAGATGCCAAAGAAATAGCAGAAGCTTTCTGGCTTTTTCTAGAACCAGAAAAGATGAAAAATAGACTAGAAGTCTTTCGGAAAGACTTAGTAGCTTCAACATAATATAACAAAGCTCTAACAACATCCAAAGAATGCAATGATTTCTCCTTAGAATTCTTAGGATTAGGACATAATGAAGGAACCACAATTTCTCTACTAATGTTGTTAGAATACACAACCTTAGGAAAAAATAAAAGAAGTTCGCAACACCGCCTTATCCTGATGAAAAATCAGAAAAGGAGACTCACAAGAAAGAGCAGATAATTCAGAGACTCTTCTGGCAGAAGAGATGGCCAAAAGAAACAAAACTTTCCAAGAAAGAAGTTTAATGTCCAAATGAATGCATGGGTTCAAAAGGAGGGGCTAAAAAAGCCCCCAGAACCAAATTCAAAACTCCAAGGAGGAGAAATTGACTGAATGACAGGTTTTATACGAACCAAGTCTTGTACAAAACAATGAATATCAGGAAGATTAGCAATCTTTCTGTGAAAAAGAACAGAAAGGGCAGAGATTTGCCCTGTCAAGGAACTTGCGGACAAACCTTTATCTAAACCATCCTGAAGAAACTGTAAAAAAATTCTCGGAATTCTAAAAGAATGCCAGGAAAAATGATGAGAAGACACTAAGAAATATAAGTCTTCCAGACTCTATAATATATCTCTCTAGATACAGATTTACGAGCCTGTAACATAGTATTGATCACAGAGTCAGAGAAACCTCTTTGACCAAGAATCAAGCGTTCAATCTCCATACCCTTAAATTAAAAGATTTGAGATCCTGATGGATAAAAGGACCTTGCGACAGAAGGTCTGGTCTTAACGGAAGAGCCCACGGTTGGCAAAAGGCCATCCGAAAAAGAATCCGTCATTGCTGGAGCTACCAGCAGAACAAACGAGCATTCCTTCAGAATCTTGGAGATTACTCTTGGAAGAAGAACTAGAGGCGGAGAGATATAGGCAGGATGATACTTCCAAGGAAGTGATAATGCATTCACTGCCTCCGCCTGAGGATCCCGGGGTCTGAACAGATACCTGGGAAGTTTCTTGTTCAGATGAGAAACCATCAGATCTATTTCTGGAAGTTCCCACATTTGAACAATCTGAAGAAATACCTCTGGGTGAAGAGACCATTCGCCCGGATACAACGTTTGATGACTGAGATAATCCGCTTCCTAATTGTCTATACCTGGGAAATGAACCGCAGAGATTAGACAGGAGCTGGATTCCGCCCAAACCAGAATTCGAGATACTTCTTTCATAGCCAGAGGACTGTGAGTCCCTCCTTGATGATTGATGTATGCCACAGTTGTGACATTGTCTGTCTGAAAACAAATGAACGACTCTCTCTTCAGAAGAGGCCAAGACTGAAGAGCTCTGAAAATTGCACGGAGTTCCAAAATATTGATCGGTAATCTCACCTCCTGAGATTCCCAAACCCCTTGTGCCGTCAGAGACCCCCACACAGCTCCCCAACCTGTAAGACTTGCATCTGTTGAAATTACAGTCCAGGTCGGAAGAACAAAAGAAGCCCCCTGAACTAAACGATGGTGATCTGTCCACCACGTCAGAGAGTGTCGTACAATCTGTTTTAAAGATATTAATTGAGATATCTTTGTGAAATCCCTGCACCATTGGTTCAGCATACAGAGCTGAAGAGGTCGCATGTGAAAAATGAGCAAAGGAGATCGCGTCCGATGCAGCAGTCATAAGACCTAAAATTTCCATGCATAAGGCTACCAAAGGGAATGATTGTGACTGAAGGTTTTGACAAGCTGATATCAATGTTAGACTTCTCTTGTCTGACAAAGACAGAGTCATAGACACTGAATCTACCTGGAAACCTAAAAAGGTTACCCTTGTCTGAGGAATCAATGAACTTTTTGGTAAATTGATCCTCCAACCATGATCTTGAAGAAACAACACAAGTCGATTCGTATGAGATTCTGTTAAATGTGAAGACTGAGCAAGTACCAAGATATCGTCCAAATAAGGAAATACCAATACCCTGTTCTCTGAATACAGACAGAAGGGCACAGAGAACCTTTGTAAAAATTCTTGGAGCTGATGCTAAGCCAAACGGTAGAGCCACAAAACTGGTAATGCTTGTCTAAAAAAGAGAATCTCAGAAACTAAAAGTGATCTGGATGAATCGGAATATGCAGATATGCATCCTGTAAATCTATTGTAGACATATAATGCCCTTGCTGAACAAAAGGCAGGATAGTCCTTACAGCTACCATCTTGAATGTTGGTATCCTTACATAACGATTCAATATTGATAGATCCGGAACTGGTCTGAAGGAATTGACCTTCTTTGGTACAATGAAGAGATAGAATAAAACCCCAGCCCCTGTTCCAGAACTGGAACTGGCATAATTACTCCAGCCAACTCTAGATCTGAAACACATTTCAGAAATGCTTGAGCCTTTGCTGGGTTTACTGGGACACGGGAAAGAAAAAAATCTCTTTGCAGGAGGCCTTAACTTGAAGCCAATTCTGTACCCTTCTGAAACAATGTTCTGAAAACCAGAGATTGTGAACGGAATTGATCCAAATGTCTTTGAAAAGAACGTAAACTGCCCCATACCAGCTGAGCTGGAATGAGGGCCGCACCTTCATGGGGACTTAGGAGCTGGCTTTGGGTTTCTATAAGGCTTGGATATATTCCAAAGAGAAGAAGGTTTCCAAACTGATACCGCTCCTGAGGATGAAGGATCAGGCTTTTGTTCCTTGTTGTGATGAAAAGGAACGAAAAACAATTATTAGACCTAAATTTACCTCAGATTTTTTATCCTGTGGAAAAAAAGTTCCCTTCCTTCCAGTAACAGTTGAGATAAAAGAATCCAACTGAGAACCAAATAATTTATTACCCTGGAAAGAAAGGGAAAGCAAAGTTGACTTAGAAGACATATCAGCATTCCAAGTTTTAAGCCATAAAGCTCTTCTAGCTAAAATAGCTAGAGACATATACCTGACATCAACTCTAATGATATCAAAAATGGCATCACAAATAAAGTTATTAGCATGTTGAAGAAGATTAACAATGCTATGAGAATTATGATCTGTTACTTGTTGCGCTAAAGCTTCTAACCAAAAAGTTGAAGCTGCAGCAACATCCGCTAAAAATATAGCAGGAGTAGAGACAGCCCCATTAACCTTAGGGATTTTGTCCCAAACTCTAATCTGTCAGATGGCACAGGATATAATTGCTTAAAACGTTTTAAAAGGAGTAAATGAATTACCCAAATTATTCCATCCCCTGGAAATTACTTCAGAAATAGCATCAGGGACAGGAAACACTTCTGGAATAACTACAGGAGATTTAAAAACCTTATTTAAACGTTTAGTTTTAGTATCAAGAGGACCAGAATCCTCTATTTCTAATGCAATTAATACTTCTTTAAATAAAGAACGAATAAATTCCATCTTGAACAAATACAAAGATTTATCAGCATCAACCTCTGAGACAGAAACCTCTGGACCAGAAGAACCATTATCAGTATCAGAATGATGATGTTCATTTTAAAAATTCATCTGAAAAAAGAGAAGTTTTAAAAGACTTATGTATACTAGAAGGAGAAATAACAGACATAGCCTTCTTAATGGATTTAGAAACAAAATCTCTTATGTTATCAGGAACACTCTGAGTATTAGATGTTGACGGAACAGCAACAGGTAATGTAACAGTACTAAAGGAAATTTTATCTGCATTAACAAGTTTGTCATAACATTTAATACAAACAACAGCTGAAGGAACAGATACCAAAAGTGATACACTTAGCTTTGGTAGCTCCAGCACCGGGCAGCGATTTTCCTGAAGTATCTTCTGACTCAGTTGGAACGTGGAACATCTTGCGATATGTAATAGAAAAAACAACATATAAAGCAAAATTTATCAAATTCCTTAAATGACAGTTTCAGGAATGGGAAAAAAATGCCAGTGAACAAGCTTCTAGCAACCAGAAGCAATAAATAATGAGACTTAAATAATGTGGAGACAAAAGTGACGCCCATATTTTTTTAGCGCCAAATAAGACGCCCACATTATTTGGCGCCTAAATGCTTTTGGCGCCAAAAATGACGCCACATCCGGAACGCCGACACTTTTGACGCAAAAGAACGTAAAAAAATGACGCAACTTCCGGCGACACGTATGACGCCGGAAACAGAAATTTTTTTTTGCGCCAAAAAAGTCCGCGCCAAGAATGACGCAATAAAATGAAGCATTTTCAGCCCCCGCGAGCCTAACAGCCCACAGGAAAAAAGTCAAAATTTTTAAGGTAAGAAAAAATGATTGATTCAAATGCATTATCCCAAATATGAAACTGACTGTCTGAAAATAAGGAATGTTGAACATCCTGAGTCAAGGCAAATAAATGTTTGAATACATATATTTAGAACTTTATAAAAAAGTGCCCAACCATAGCTTAGAGTGTCACAGAAAATAAGACTTACTTACCCCAGGACACTCATCTACATGTTTGTAGAAAGCCAAACCAGTACTGAAACGAAAATCAGCAGAGGTAATAGTATATATATAAGAGTATATCATCGATCTGAAAAGGGAGGTAAGAGATGAATCTCTACGACCGATAACAGAGAACCTATGAAATAGACCCCGTAGAAGGAGATCATTGCATTCAAATAGGCAATACTCTCCTCACATCCCTCTGACATTCACTGCACGCTGAGAGGAAAACCGGGCTCCAACCTGCTGCGGAGCGCATATCAACGTAGAATCTAGCACAAACTTACTTCACCACCTCCATAGGAGGCAAAGTTTGTAAAAACTGATTTGAGGGTGTGGTGAGGGGTGTATTTATAGGCATTTTAAGGTTTGGGAAACTTTGCCCCTCCTGGTAGGAATGTATATCCCATACGTCACTAGCTCATGGACTCTTGCTAATTACATGAAAGAAAAAGGCAGTAAATCATTCGAAATTTTTACAGTGTATGTAATAAGTTAACAGAGCATTGCACCCACTTGCAAATGGATGATCAACCCCTTAATTCAAAAAACGGATCAAAAAAACGATAGACGTTTTTTAACAGACACAACAAACTGCCACAGCCTGCTGTGGCCCTACCTTCCCCAATAAACAACTTTGGAAAGCCTTTGAGCCCTTTAGAGATGTCCTATAGCATACAGGGGTCTCCTGAGGGAAGCTGGATGTCACAGTTTGTAATTTTAACTGCAACAACTGTAACTTTTATACTACAACAGTGGAAAGCCTCAGGAAACTGTTTCTAGGCAAAATTTAAGCCAGCCATGTGGAAAAAACTAGGCCCCAATAAAGTTTTATCACCAAAGCATATATAAAAACGATTAAACATGCCAGCAAACGTTTTATATTGCAATTTTATAAGGGTATTACCCCTGAGAGTAAGCATGATACCAGTCACTATTAAATCACTGTATTCAGGCTTAACTTACATTAATCCGGTATCAGCAGCATTTTCTAGCATTTTCCATTTCTAGAAAAAATTGTAACTGCACATACCTCATAGCAGAGTAACCTGCACGCTATTCTCCCGCTGAAGTTACCTCTCTCCTCAGACATATGTGAGAACAGCAATGGATCTTAGTTACAACCTGCTAAGATCATAGAAAACTCAGGCAGATTCTTCTTCTATTTACTGCCTGGGATAAAATAGTACAACTCCGGTACCATTTAAAATAACAAACTTTTGATTGAAGATAAAAAACTAACTATATTTCACCACTCTCTCTTACTACCTCCATGCGTGTTGAGAGTTGCAAGAGAATGACTGGAAATGGCAGTTAGGGGAGGAGCTATATAACAGCTCTGCTGTGGGTGTCCTCTTGCAACTTCCTGTTGGGAATGAGAATATCCCACAAGTAATGGATGATCTGTGGACTGGATACACCTTACAAGAGAAAGCTCTTAAACACAAGGTTGGAAAGATGGAGGGGGCGTCTGGATTCCAGCGACAGCCAGTTTAGTTCTTTTAGCATGTCACAATGGTGGGTCCTGTAGTTACATTTTAACACAAAATGGCAGAACGAGTTATACAGTGTATTAAGTTTATTAAGGGGAGTTTGCGGTGCAGGTGCATATACTACATCCCCATAATCCATGATTGGCATCAGCTATATATATATATATATATATATATATACTGTATACACTCTCATCCCATTCAAAACAAGCCACGCTGCCCTCTTTCAATCATTGAAGCAAGCACTATAGCTCGAGATTGATGCACTGACTGGTACAGCTACATAAACAAAATTAGATCAAGGCCTTGGACAGGGTTGATCTTAAATAAAATATTTAAAAAGTGCTTTGGTAATTTTTAACATGATTAATATTTACTACTAATTGCAATATCTTAATATATTTATTTCTTCCTCACTTTTTTTTTAAACAACAGTGTACCATCATTTTCTATCCCCTTTAATTTGTTCCCAAAGATCCATTGTACCTACTGGAGTCTTATTGTTTACAAATAGCTAATTTACCTTTATTGCAGAATTTGAAATAGCGGATTTTGCAGGGGGTATCCCTTCCTATGCTGACGATTGCTATACATAAGTATTGGCTATAGAAAAACAAAATTTATGCCTACCTGATAAATTAATTTATTTTGTGATGGTGAGAGTCTAAGAGCCTACAGGAGAAGGCAAAACACCCCACAAAATTGAGCTTTAATCCCTTCTGACTTTCCCATGATTCCTTAGTCATACATATGGCCAAGAGAAAGGAGAAAATAAGAAAGTAGTCAAGGGAATGCAGGATAAACATAGAAACATAGATATTGATGGCAGATAAGAGCCATAGGCCCAGCAAGTCTGTTTGATATTTCCTCTAAAGTATAAACTTATCTAGTTTGTAGGATAGCCTTATGCTTGTCCCAGGCATTATTAAAGTCCCCCACAGTGTTTTTCATTACTAACTCTTGTGAAAGTTTATTCCATGAATCAATCGCCCTTTCTGTAAAGAAGTGAATCCTCAAATTACTCCTGAATCTACCACCCTTCAGCTTGAGAGCATGATCCCTTGTTCTTGAATTTTCCTTTTTATGTAAAATATTCACTGGCTCAGTTTTACTAACGCCTTTAACATACTTGAAAGTTGCTATCATATCACCTCTTTCCCTTCTCTCCTCTAAGCTATACATATTTAGTTCATTAAGCCTCTCCTGGTGTGTTTTATTTTTTTAGACCATGTACCTTTATGGTTGCTCTCCTGTGCACAGATTCAAGTTTGTTTATATCCTTCTGGAAATATGGCCTCTAGAACTGCACACAATACTCAAGATGAGGCCTAACTAATGATCAGTAAAGTGGCATAAGAACCTTACTATTTCTGCTGCAAATACCTCAACCAATACATCAAAGCATTCTGGCCTTACTCGCTGCAATAGTACATTGTTTACTAAATTCTAAAGCATCTGAAATAATGCCCAAGTCCGTTCCTCCTTTGTAACAGTCAGTAAAGTGTCATTGAGTCTGTAATTAATGTTTTGACTTTTCCTCCCTAAATGCATAATTTTACACTTTGTGTGTAAAACTTTAGATCCCAGTCATTTGTACAATCCTTCAATTGTTGTATATCACTTCTCATTTTGTCTTGTCCCCCCCGGAACATCTACTTCATTAGAAATGTTTGTATCATCTGCAACCAAACATATTTTTCTCCTGTAGTCCTTTGATATCTCTGATAAATGTTAAACAAAACAGGCCACAGAACTGACCCCTGAGGAACACCACTAGTAACAGCCCCTCCCTTCTGCTGAATGTACTCCATTTACTAAAACACTTTGTTTTCTGTCCTTAAAGTGAATGTCAACTTAATGCAACTGCCCCACGGCATTGGATAGACTTTGCAAAATAAGCCTGGGTTTATTTCATAAAAATGGTTATATTTTAGTATTTTGTAAAATGTTTACCTTTTTAGCTCTCCGACAATAAGCGCAGATCTCCTGCCCGCCATTTTGTCTAATTGATTGACAGATGACTATTCTTAAAAGAACTAATCCTTGTTTCCCCCTGGGTGTTCAGTCCCTTAGCATAAAAGTCACGGCCCGGAGGGGGGGGGGGGGAGGGAAGGATTAGTTATTTTAAGAATCATCATCTGTCAATCAATTAGACAAAATGGTGGGCGGGAGAGCTGCGCTTATCGTCGGAGTGCTAAAAAGGTAAAAATGTTACAAAATACTGAAATAACAAATTTGATGAATTAAACCCATGCTCATTTTGCCAAGTCTATCCAATGCAGTGGGGCAGTTGCGTTAAGTGGACATTAACTTTAAGTCAGCATTCTATCTAGTTCACAATTTTTGAGTCTAGACTAAGAAGATACAGTTTATGAATGTTTGTTGTGTGGGACGGTGTCAAATGCTTTGCTGAAATCTAGATATGCTACATCAACTGTTCCACCCTGGTCTAATACTGTTGTTACATAATCAAAGAAGTCAATTAGATTAATCTCCCTTAGGTAAAACTATGTTGATTTTGGAACTTTAAATTGTTTGTCTTTATGTAAGTCACAATTCTTTCTTTTAAGAGACTTTCCATTAATTTCCATACTACTGAAGTTAAACTAACTGGCCTGTAGTTACCAGATTCTTCCCTACTGCCCTTTTTATGAAGATGTACTACATTTGCTATTCTTAAATAATCTGAAACAGCTTCTGTTAATAGTAACTGATTAAACATATCAGTTAATGGGGCAGTTAGCACTGATCGAAGATCTTTTAAAACCCTTGAATGAAAATTATCAGGACCCACTGACTTTTTTACATTTATTTTTGATAATGCTAACAAAATCTCAATCTCTGTAAAAAAAGATTACTGTTAAGCTTGTTTTCATTTTTTGTGGCATCCCTTAATATAGACATTCTATCTTCACAATCTTTTGTGAAAATAGAACAGAAGTAATCATTGAGATAGTCTGCAATTTGCTTATCTCCTATTATTCTACCATCAACTGTTTTCAATTTTACTATTCCAACCTTATTTTTTCTTCTTTCCCTGATATATCTAAATAATGTTTTGTCCCCATGTTTTACTGACTGTGCTATCTTCTCTTCCACATGAGCTTTAACCTTCCTAATTAACTGCTTAGTCTTTTTTTTTTTGTTGGAGTCTCCATATTTGCATCTGACTGCGTGTGTCTGTAATCTTAATAAGCTATGTGCTACTTCGTTGGAAAACCATACTGGTTTACGCTTTTTTACTTTTACAGACATGTCTAATACAGTGTGCGGTTGCGTCTAAAATGGCTCCCTTAAAAAATTCCCACTGTTTTTGAACCCCTGTATTAAGAGTTTTCCCTTTTAAATAGTTAAGGTATTCTCCCATGTATGAAAAATCAGCCTTCCTAAAGTCTAAAAACTTAAATTATGCTTACCTGATAATTTTATTTTCTTCAGATGGAAAGAGTCCACAGCTGCATTCATTACTTTTGGGAATTCAGAACCTGGCCACCAGGAGGAGGCAAAGACGCCCCAGCCAAAGGCTTTAATACCTTCCCCACTTCCCTCATCTCCCAGTTATTCTGCCAAGGGAACAAGGAACAGTAGAATAAATATCAGGGTGAAAAGGTGCCAGAAGAACAAAAATACAGACGCCCCACAGAAAAAATAAGGGCGGGAGCTGTGGACTCTTTCCATTTGAAGAAAAGAAAATTATCAAGTAAGCATAATTTAAGTTTTTCTTCATAAATGGAAAGAGTCCACAGCTGCATTCATTACTTTTGGGAAAACAATACCCAACCTATAGAGGACACTGAATGCAAAAACGAGAGGGTACAAGAGGCGGCCCATTCTGAGGGCACCAGGCCTGAAAAACCCTACCCAAAAAAATCCCGCTTCGTCCGAAGCCGAGAACAACTTCGATAAAAAAAGAAAAAAAACCCAAGGACACTGACCCACAGATAGTCCACAAACCTTGCTAGAGACCGCAGGAACTAGACTCGACTGAACCTTGAAAGGAGAAAAAGCTGAGTAGACCTCGCCAGGGATCGAACTTGCAACCTTCAGGTTTGCTACAGTATAGAGTAGCCACAATGCATTAGTATGCTGAGCTAGCTGTCCAGCTAGCAAAAGGAACTTGAGAAAAATAAAAATAAAAAGGGCACAACGAGTCCTAAATAAAAACACAGAGCAAAAAAACCCAGGTCAGGCTAAAAGAGACCCAACCAGTCTCATAGAAACAAGGGGAGCCAACGCCCAGACCCCAGAAATACAGAAACCATGGGATAAGGCTAGAAATCTGAAACAGAGTGAGGATCTTCCCCTAACACAGTGCAACTGCACTCTAAAAAGCAACTCAAAACGAAGGTCCCCAAGTCGCAAAAAGGTAGCTCAGAATACTGAAATATTCAGAAACGAAACCTTGTGCAGCAAGCTCAGATAGGTCTGAAGAACAACACCTAAAGCAAAAACACTGCACGCTCTAGTCATCTAAAAAATGACCCTAAAACTTAAATACTTGCAGGGCAAGTAGAAAGCAGCTGAAGATAGGATCCTTCAGATTGCTAAGAATCCACTAACCAGCGGATAACATCGCAGGCTAAGAGCCGCCAGTCTAATACAGTGTGCGGTTGCATCTAAAATGGCTCCCTTAAAAAATTCCCACTGTTTTTGAACCCCTGTATTAAGAGTTTTCCCTTTTAAATAGTTAAGGTATTCTCCCATGTATGAAAAATCAGCCTTCCTAAAGTCTAAAAACTTAAATTATGCTTACCTGATAATTTTATTTTCTTCAGATGGAAAGAGTCCACAGCTGCATTCATTACTTTTGGGAATTCAGAACCTGGCCACCAGGAGGAGGCAAAGACGCCCCAGCCAAAGGCTTTAATACCTTCCCCACTTCCCTCATCTCCCAGTCATTCTGCCAAGGGAACAAGGAACAGTAGAATAAATATCAGGGTGAAAAGGTGCCAGAAGAACAAAAATACAGACGCCCCACAGAAAAAATACGGGCGGGAGCTGTGGACTCTTTCCATTTGAAGAAAAGAAAATTATCAAGTAAGCATAATTTAAGTTTTTCTTCATAAATGGAAAGAGTCCACAGCTGCATTCATTACTTTTGGGAAAACAATACCCAACCTATAGAGGACACTGAATGCAAAAACGAGAGGGTACAAGAGGCGGCCCATTCTGAGGGCACCAGGCCTGAAAAACCCTACCCAAAAAAATCCCGCTTCGTCCGAAGCCGAGAACAACTTCGATAAAAAAAGAAAAAGAAAAAAAACCCAAGGACACTGACCCGCAGATAGTCCACAAACCTTGCTAGAGACCGCAGGAACTAGACTCGACTGAACCTTGAAAGGAGAAAAAGCTGAGTAGACCTCGCCAGGGATCGAACTTGCAACCTTCAGGTTTGCTACAGTATAGAGTAGCCACAATGCATTAGTATGCTGAGCTAGCTGTCCAGCTAGCAAAAGGAACTTGAGAAAAATAAAAATAAAAAGGGCACAACGAGTCCTAAATAAATACACAGAGCAAAAAAACCCAGGTCAGGCTAAAAGAGACCCAACCAGTCTCATAGAAACAAGGGGAGCCAACGCCCAGACCCCAGAAATACAGAAACCATGGGATAAGGCTGGAAATCTGAAACAGAGTGAGGATCTTCCCCTAACACAGTGCAACTGCACTCTAAAAAGCAACTCAAAACGAAGGTCCCCAAGTCGCAAAAAGGTAGCTCAGAATACTGAAATATTCAGAAACGAAACCTTGTGCAGCAAGCTCAGATAGGTCTGAAGAACAACACCTAAAGCAAAAACACTGCACGCTCTAGTCATCTAAAAAATGACCCTAAAACTTAAATACTTGCAGGGCAAGTAGAAAGCAGCTGAAGATAGGATCCTTCAGATTGCTAAGAATCCACTAACCAGCGGATAACATCGCAGGCTAAGAGCCGCCAGTCCTTCCCACAAATTTGAACGTGGATAAAGGAGAAACCTCAAAGAGGCTTACCATACCTCGAATGCTCCGAGGACGAATTAGCAGAGCAACAGATCTCAGATCCAGTTCCAACACAGAGCAAGCCCAAGCCAGACATGTCTGATAGACAGGGGGGGCAGAAAGACCCCAACCTACAAGCCCCCAGGGAATGGAAAGAAAAGGGGGGACTCACCCACTTCAACAGAGCTTGGGTGCTAACCCAATCCACTCCAAGGAGAAACCCTAGGACCTGGAACAGAGAAAAGTGCAATAGATCTGTAGGAAGACCTGTCACAACTCTCTTAGACAGTCTCTACGTAGAGAGATCAGTTTCCAACAGGTGGAACAGAGCCCACAGAGCAGCAGATGTTGCCCCTTACAGAAATAAACCACCTGACCCAACCTCCTACACACAGGGCAGGACAATGACCCTCCTAAGAGAGGAAACCCCAGCTCATAAGAAAGACAAACTATCCCCTCAAAAGAGAAGGGCACAGATAAGAACAATGTACACAAGACATGAAGCCATAGTATGATCAAAACACGGACCGAATAAAAAAATCATCCAGACACCACTGTTGACCCAACAGAGAAAAAACTCCCCATGAAGAATAGCACACTCTGTCTGAAGGACAAGTCAGGCCTTGAAGTTTATAACCAGTACCCGAAGGTGGATGTGAACTCTGGCCTTCTTGCTTGCAAGCCCAATAAGCTAGCCCCTATGTCGCGACATAGGGTCCCTGAAGAAACTGGGTCGTCCTGAAGCATTCCACAGGAACATAAGTCTCCAGAAATCCAAGAAGGATCCAAGACAAGAACCCTGGACCCAGAATCGTCCTAGAACGAACAACAACCCCAGGGAACACAAGATACCCCCCGTCTGAAGCAATCAGACCTCACAGGGGATGAAAACCAGGGGGACCCGGAAAACCGGTACAGGACTCACTCGTAATTCCCAGACCAAAGGGAAGAGAACATCCTTAGCCGGAGGTCAACACCCCCCCAAAATTTCTCTAGAGCCCAAAAGGCCCCAAGAGCAACACTAAGGGAAATGAGAACAGAGTCACCCGAAGAGAGTAGAAAAGAAAGGCTAGTCCCCATAATCCTTTCAGATTAACGTTCCAGAGGACTACACCCGAGAAGAATGCAAAGCATCCCAAACCTAGGCAGAAAAACATCCCCTAAGCAAAAAGTTTGGAAAAAGAGACAACACCTCTTATCGCCCCTGATATGTAGACGACTAACTCCCGAAGAAAGACAGAGCCTCACGGCCTTCATTTTCTAATTAAGCCGCCAAAGCCACCACAAAAAGCGGACAAAGTCCAGAAAGTCTCGACCCAAAGGAAGTGAACCTCTAAAAGGAACAAGTCCTAAAAGCACACTTCCAAAGAGACCATGAAAGGCAAAACCGTAAGAACGGCGGTATGAAGGACCTAAATCCTCCAAACCACAATGGGAAGGAACACTTTAGTTCCCGGTAACGACTGAGCATGTCGCCGCGGATCTCAACGGAGTACTGAACCAATTCCCCATGCCCCTAAGCAACCACGGACCATCAAGTCCTATCAGGATGCTAGTTGAAGCTTGTAAAATAAAACAAGTAAACAACACAAATCATATTGTGATCACTAGGCCCCTTACCGGACCAGCCGGACATAAAAAGGCACTGTGTGTCTGAATTAGGCCTCAAAGACAGAAGGATTTGTACCCAGTCATGATCAGCCTGAAACCAAGGGCCCCAGCACTGTCAAGGCCACATAGATTCTCCCCGAGATGGAGGGATAAAGAACAGTCAGACAGCGTAGGACTAGTACACAAATAACAGACTATAAGAAGAATACTTCATCCCCTTATGTCTATGCATGCAAGCCAGTCGAAGATTAAGACTGAGAATTTCCAGACCCATTAAGAGTGGGATCCTCCAGCAACGCCAAAAACGTGCCTCAGTAGAACCCGAAGGTGTGCCAGTCTATAACGAAAGGCACAACATACCTCCGCCGGGACAAAAGAAAACACTGGTCCCGAAGGTTGACCCCCTGAGGCTGAACTAGACCAGGCGATCACACACCTGACGAGCCACGGTTAACAGAACACGGACAATATCGTAAGCACACTCCCAGGAGGTGCGGAGACACCAGCGCCAAAGATATGGCCATGCGGAACAGTGTCGTAACCTCTGGTGGGAACAGGCCACACTCCGTAGAAGGATAAGTAGCATTTGGGTTACCTGCATGTGTAGTAAGAGTTGGTGGTAGGTAACTCGCCTCGGGGGAAATAGAATCCCCAGAGGCAGATGGCTCAGTGGGCACCTGATTCCCTGATCCTGAGGAACAGAGCACTCTAAAACAGTATTCGGAACATAACTGATGGGCATGTATCACCCGGGCCAATTCATATTCTTCGCAAGAAGTAGAGTCTAAATCAGAGACATCAGAGCTAGTGACGTATGGGATATACATTCCTACCAGGAGGGGCAAAGTTTCCCAAACCTTAAAATGCCTATAAATACACCCCTCACCACACCCACAATTCAGTTTAACGTATAGCCAAGAAGTGGGGTGATAAGAAAAGAGCGAAAGCATCAAAAAATAAGGAATTGGAATAATTGTGCTTTATACAAAAAAATCATAACCACCACAAAAAAGGGTGGGCCTCATGGACTTTTGCTAATATGAAAGAAATGAATTTATCAGGTAAGTTCTTACATAAATTAGGTTTTCTTTCATGTAATTAGCAAGAGTCCATGAGCTAGTGACGTATGGGATAGCAGATACCCAAGATGTGGAACTTCCACGCAAGAGTCACTAGAGAGGGAGGGATCAAATAAAGACAGCCAATTCCGTTGAAAAAATTAATCCACTACCCAAATCAAAAAAGTTTAAATTTTTATAATGAAAAAAACTGAAATTATAAGCAGAAGAATCAAACTGAAACAGCTGCCTGAAGTACCATTCTACCAAAACTGCTTCTAAAGAAGAGAAAACATCAAAATGGTAGAACATAGTAAAAGTATGCAAAGAAGACCAAGTCATTGCATTGCAAATCTGATCAACAGAAGCTTCATTCTTAAAAAGCCCAGGAAGTAGAAACTTACCTAGTAGAATGAGCCGTAATCCTCCGAGGCGGGAATCCACCCGACTCCAAATAAGCATGATGAATCAAAAATTTAAGCAAGATGCCAAATAAATGGCAGAAGCCTTTTGACCTTCCTAAAACCAGAAAAGATAACAAATAAACTAGAAGTCTATCTGAAATCTGAATAGGTTCAACATAGAATTTCACCAAGAAATGAAGGTCTTCCAGACTCGATAATAAATCTTTCTAGAGACAGATTTACGAGCCTGAAACATAGTATTAATCAATGAGTCAGAGAAACCTCTATGACTGAAAATCAAGCGTTCAATCTCCATCCCTTCAAATTTAATGATTTGAGATCCTGATGGAAAAAATGGGCCTTGAGAAAGAAGGTCTGGTTTAAACGGAAGTGTCCAAGGTTGGCAACTGGCCATCTGAATGAGATCCGCATACCAAAACCTGAGAGGCTATGCTGGAGCCACCAGCAGTACAAACAAATACTCCATAAGAATTTCGGAAATCACTTTTGGAAGAAGAACTAGAGGCGGAAAGAAATAGGCAAAATGATAATTCCAAGGAAATGTCAATGCATACACTACTTCCGCCTGAGGATCCCTGGACCTGAATAGGCCCCTGGGAAGTTCTTAATTCAGATGAGATGCCAACAGATCTATTTCTAGAAATCCTCATATCTGAAAAATTGAAAAACATATCTGGGTATGAGAGACCATTCTCCCGGATGTAAAGCTTGATTAACAGAGATAATCCGCTTCCCAAATATCTATACCTGGGAAAAAAACACAGAATTTAGATAGGAGCTGGATTTAGCCCAAGCCAAAATCCGAGACACTTCTGTCACAGCCTAAGGACTGATAGTCCCACCCTGATGATTGACATACACCACAGTTGTGACATTGTCTGAAAAAAAATAAACGTCTCTTCTTCAAAAAGAAACTAACTGAAAAAAACTCTGAGAATGCACAGAGTTCTAAAATATCAAATGGTAATCTCGCCTCCTGAGATTTCCAAACCCCTTGTGCTGACAGAGATCCTCAGACAGCCTCCCAACCAAAAAGACTCACATCTGTAGAGATCATGGTCCAGGTTGAAAGAAACGAAGAGACCTGTAGAACTAAATGATGATGATCTTAACCACCAAATCAAGATAGATAAATATTAGGATTCGAGGATTTAAAATGTGAAATCCTAAAATCCCTGCACCATAATTCAGCATAAAAAAAACTGAAAAGGTTCTTTCTATGAAAATGAGCAAAGGAAATTGAATCCAATGCTGTGGCCATAAGACCTAAAACTTCTATGCATATATAGCAACTGAAGGAAATAATAGAGACTAAAGGTACCGACAGACGGAACCCAATAAAATTGTCCCTTGTCTGATAGAGACAAAGACAGTGACACAAACTATCTGGAAACCTAAAAAAGGTGACCCTTGTGTGAGGAATGAAGAGCTTTTGAAAAAAAGATCCTCTATGTCCTGGAAGAACAAGGTTGAATCATATGAGATTCCGCATCTTCAGAAAATAATCTGAATGAAAACAGAACAACGAAGATATGCATCTATTGTATCTAATGAAAACAAATAATGCTATCACTGACCAAAAAGGCAGAATAGTTTGAATAAAACTCCAAAACCCAGTTCCTAAAAATGGAACTGGAAGAAATACCCCAGAAGATTCCAGGTCTGAGCAGCGCTTGAACCCCACTGGTAATCAGCCATGCTTCAACAGTACCCAAAATATATAGGACCGAAACACACTTAAAGAAAGTGTTAGCCTTACTGGAATAGCTGGAATATAATAGAGAAAAAAGACTTCTCACAGACGGTTTATTCTGAACTTATTCTGTACCCAAAATCAAAAGAAATTTGGACCGAATAGAACCAAATAAATTTCAAAAAAGTCTTAACCTGCCCCTTACCAGCCGAGCTGGAATACGGCACGTACATTGCAATTTTAGGGAGCTGATTTTGAACTGAAAAATTTCCAATTAAAAACATGTTACTTGGGAAAGAATTCAGGAATTTGTTCCTTAATAAGAACAACCAAACTAATATAAGCTTAAAGTTTAGTCTTAGAACTCAATCTTGAAGCCCAGAGTAACAGTTAAGAATTGAATCCAATTATAAAACAAATAATTGATTATCTTAGAACAAAAGAAATATGGATTTTTAGAAATCACAAAATTCTTCTAGCTAAAACAGCTAAAGACATAGATTAAACCTTATTTGCGAAAATATTCAATAAAATGAAGACACAAATTAAATTATTAGCATGATAGTCCAGTTAAAGGACCAGTCAATACACTGGACTTGCATAATCAATAAATGCAAAACAAGACAAATGCAACAGCACCTAATCTAGTAGATTTTGTCCCTTTAACAATGCTAAAATAAATCATAATCTGAAACTTGATCTTAAAGTAAACAGAAAAAATGAAGCAATTGCAACATCATCCAAATAAATCACAGGTCCAAGAAAAGTACCTGAAACTAAATAATTTTCCATAAATAAGATACAACCATCTAGAGGAAAATAAATACTATTTTGCTATAGAAACAATAGCATAATTAGTAGGAGTAGAGATAGCCCCAATAAATTGGAGAACCCTCAATATTGAATTTAACTGCCGGCAAAGAATATAGTTTAAAACCTTTGAAGAAGGAATAAAAGAAAATTCTCAGCCTATTCCATTCCCTAGTATGAGGAACTGGAAAAAAACCTCTGAAAACACAGAAGAATAAATAAGCAGAAATAAAATGTTAGCTAGTCTTGAAAAAGAACTAGTTACCTTAATATCCAAAATAATCAACACCTTTTCAACAAAGAACAAATGTACTTTAATAAAAAAATAAAAAAGTAGATTTGTTAGTGTCAATATCTGATGAAGAAAATTCTGAATGAGAAAAAAACATCATCAGAGAAGGATAAATTAGTATGTTGTTGGTCATTTGAAACTTCAATAATTAAAAAAGAAATTTGAAAAAGACCTAAAAATTTTATTAGAAGGCACGATGTCAGACAAAGCCTTTAAAATAGAATCAGAAAAATATTCTTATAAATCTTCTAAGTATTTTTTGTACATAAGATGTAAAAAGAATAGCAATATATAAATCATAAATACTAATGGATTCTGCATATAAAAGTTTAACATGAAACTTATAACAAACCATAGCTAAAGATAAACATTAATAACATTGAAAATAAATGAACTTAGCTTTGGTAGGACTGAACTCAGTCAACGGAATCCCTTAGTACGTTTTGAAACAGGAACAGTGAAATCTTGCAATATGTAATAGAAAAAAACAAAATTTAAAGCAAAATTATCAAATTCCTTAAATGACAGTTTCAGGAATGGGAAAGAATGCAAAATATTAAGCTTCTAGAAACCAGAAGCAATAAAAAAGTGAGGTTTAAATAATGTGAGGAATAAAGTGGAACAAAAAAGATGCCCACATTTTTTGGCGCCAAATACGACACCCACATTATTGGAGCCAAATACAACGCCCATATTTTTGGCGCCAAATATGACACCACATCCTCTGACGCCGAAACCGACGCCCACATTTTTTGCCGCAAAAAAATGTCTAAATACGCATGCGTCAAAAAAATGACGTTAACAGAATACAACTTCCGGCGCCGGAAATGACAAATTTTTGCGCCAAAAATGACGCAATAAAAAGAAACATTTTCTGCCCCCGCGAGCCTAACAGCACGCAGGAAAAAATGGTCAATTGAAAATTTTCAAGGTAAAAAATAAAATGAAATGCATTATCCCAAATAATGAAACTGACAGTCTGAATTTTAAAGGAATACTGATTATCCTGAATCAAGGCAAATATAAGTTTATAGACATATATTTAGAACTTTACATATAAAGTGCCCAACCATAGCTTAGAGTGTCACAAAAAAAAAATAAGATTTACTTACCCCAGGACACTCATCTACATATAGTAGATAGCCAAACCAGTACTGAAACGAGAATCAGTAGAGGTAATGGTATATAAGAGTATATCGTCGATCTGAAAAGGGAGGTAGGAGAAGAAATCTCTACGACCGATAACAGAGAACCTATGAAAAAGATCCCCTAGAGGAAGACCATTGATTTCAATAGGCAATACTCTCTCACATCCCTCTGACATTCGCTGCACTCTGAGAGGAAAACCGGGCTTCAACCTGTTGCGAAGCGCATATCAACGTAGAATCTAGCAGAAACTTACTTCACCACCTCCACGGGAGGCAAAGTTTGTAAAACTTAATTGAATTGTGGGTGTGGTGAGGGGTGTATTTATAGGCATTTTAAGGTTTGGGAAACTTTGCCCCTCCTGGTAGGAATGTATATCCCATACGTCACTAGCTCATGGACGCTTGCTAATTACATGAAAGAAATCAGAATAATGGACCAATAAGAAAAATCTAAACAGCACCTTACACCCCCAATGGCTGGGGCACTCACCACCTCCAGGGAACCAGACACCAGCGGACCAGGATTTCTCCGTACCCACACAGTCAGGGATGCGGAAATGGAGAGCCAAAATGGCCACGCCCGGTCACAAGGTAAACCGTGCAGTCCATGCAAAAGCACGCCCTAACGTAAAGGCCGCGTCACTAGACATAGGCCGTTATGTTCCAAAATAGCCATGAGCCGAAGCAACACTACAAGGTAGCAGACAGAATCACATAAACATGATTATAAACCCCCCTGTTCAATAACACTATTAGATATTAACCCTTGATTCCTAGATACAAAAAGGAGCCTCACTGAGACCCTATAGTAAAGTTATCCCTGAAAGGTTGTAGCCCCTCTCGGATAAACAGTAGTAAATAAAATACATCCATGATGAAAGTAAAATGAAACGATCTTACCGGAATCTACGCCGTGGAACACGGCCCTTCAAGTGTGACAGATAGTATCGTCGCTTCTGCCATGGACTTGAGAGAAAAAAAGCAGGCAGCGAAACTAGTCAATGCTGATTGCTTGTGGAGCTGTTAATATGAGTCTGGATGGTTTTGCAGAAAGACTCTCCTTGCATCACCGGACTCTAACTTTCACCCATGCTCTCACTGAGAGGCTGACAGGACTACTTAAAACTCCAGTCCCATGCCGAAGAGTATTACCCTCCAAGAGACTATTGAAAACTTCTGACACTTCTCTGCCAACCTCCTGGGAGGAAAGGCAAAGAATGACTGAGGGATGAGGGAAGTGGGGGATGTATTTAAGCCTTTGGCTGGGGTGTCTTTGCCTCCTCCTGGTGGCCAGGTTCTGAATTCCCAAAAGTAATGAATGCAGCTGTGGACTCTTTCCATTTATGAAGAAAACTTTAGTTTTAGTCTGGGTGTACAGTGTCTGCACTTGAATACTAAACCAAACAGATTGATGATCACTGGTTCTCACCTACAGACACATCAGAAACTGTATCACTGTTTTAAAGTATTAAATCTAATATTGCTTCCTTTCGAGTTGGTTCTTTAACTAATTGCTCAAATGATTACCCCTGCAAGGGTAATATACCTACTTCTAGCTGATCTAGCAGAGGGAATCTTCTAGTCTTTATCTGGCAAATTAAAGTCACCCATTACTATAACCTTACCCTTCATGGTCATTTTTGTTATTTCTTCTAATAACAGATTGTCCAGTCTCTTATCTTGCAATGGAGGCCTATATACAACCACTACTCTAAACACATTTTTTAAAAAACATAATTTATGCTTACCTGATAAATTTATTTCTCTTGTAGTGTATCCAGTCCACGGATCATCCATTACTTGTGGGATATTCTCCTTCCCAACAGGAAGTTGCAAGAGGATCACCCACAGCAGAGCTGCTATATAGCTCCTCCCCTCACTGCCATATCCAGTCATTCGACCGAAACAAGCCGAGAAAGGAGAAACCATAGGGTGCAGTGGTGACTGTAGTTTAATTAAAATTTAGACCTGCCTTAAAAGGACAGGGCGGGCCGTGGACTGGATACACTACAAGAGAAATAAATTTATCAGGTAAGCATAAATTATGTTTTCTCTTGTTAAGTGTATCCAGTCCACGGATCATCCATTACTTGTGGGATACCAATACCAAAGCTAAAGTACACGGATGATGGGAGGGACAAGGCAGGAACTTAAACGGAAGGAACCACTGCCTGTAGAACCTTTCTCCCAAAAACAGCCTCCGAAGAAGCAAAAGTATCAAATTTGTAAAATTTTTAAAAGGTATGAAGCGAAGACCAAGTCGCAGCCTTGCAAATCTGTTCAACAGAAGCCTCATTTTTAAAGGCCCAGGTGGAAGCCACAGCTCTAGTAGAATGAGCTGTAATCCTTTCAGGGGGCTGCTGTCCAGCAGTCTCATAGGCTAAACGGATTATACTCCGAAGCCAAAAAGAAAGAGAGGTTGCCGAGGCCTTTTGACCTCTCCTCTGTCCAGAGTAAACAACAAACAGGTTAGATGTTTGACAAAAATCTTTAGTAGCTTGTAAGTAAAACTTCAAGGCACGGACTATGTCTAGATTATGCAAAAGACGTTCCTTCTTTGAAGAAGGATTAGGACACAATGATGGAACAACAATCTCTTGATTGATATTCTTATTAGAAACCACCTTGGGTAAAAACCCAGGTTTTGTACGCAGAACTACTTTATCTGAATGAAAGATCAGATAAGGAGAATCACAATGTAAGGCAGATAACTCAGAGACTCTTCGAGCCGAGGAAATAGCCATCAGAAATAGAACTTTCCATGATAAAAGTTTGATATCAATAGAATGAAATGGTTCAAACGGAACCCCTTGAAGAACTTTAAGAACCAAGTTTAAGCTCCATGGAGGAGCAACAGGTTTAAACACAGGCTTAATTCTAACTAAAGCCTGACAAAATGCCTGAACGTCTGGAACTTCTGCCAGACGCTTGTGTAAAAGAATACAGAGCAGAAATCTGTCCCTTTAAAGAACTAGCTGATAATCCTTTGTCCAAACCCTCTTGGAGGAAGGACAATATCCTAGGAATCCTAACCCTACTCCATGAGTAATTCTTGGATTCACACCAATGAAGATATTTTCGCCATATCTTGTGGTAGATTTTCCTGGTAACAGGCTTTCGTGTATTAAGGTATCAATGACTGACTCGGAGAAGCCACGCTTTGATAGGATCAAGCGTTCAATCTCCATGCAGTCAGTCTCAGAGAAATTAGATTCGGATGGTTGAAAGGACCTTGAATTAGAAGGTCTTGTCTCAGAGGCAGAGTCCATGGTGGAAAGGATGACATGTCCACCAGATCTGCATACCAGGTCCTGCATGGCCACGCAGGCGCTATCAGAATCACCGATGCTCTCTCCTGTCTGATTTTGGCAATCAGTCGGGGGAGCAGAGGAAACGGTGGAAACACATAAGCCAGGTTGAAGAACCAAGGAGCTGCTAGAGCATCTATCAGCGTCGCTTCTGGGTCCCTGGACCTGGATCTGTAACAAGGAAGCTTGGCGTTCTGGCGAGACGCCATGAGATCCAGTTCTGGTTTGCCCCAAAGATGGACCAATTGAGCAAACACCTCCGGATGGAGCTCGCACTCCCCCGATGAAAAGTCTGACGACTTAGAAAATCCGCCTCCCAGTTCTCTACGCCCGGGATATGGATCGCTGATAGGTGGCAAGAGTGAGTCTCTGCCCAGCGAATTATCTTGGAGACTTCTGACATTGCTAAGGAACTCCTGGTTCCCCCTTGATGGTTGATGTAAGCCACAGTCGTGATGTTGTCCGACTGAAATCTGATGAACCTCAGTGTTGCTAACTGAGGCCAAGCTAGAAGAGCATTGAATATCGCTCTTAACTCCAGAATATTTATTGGGAGGAGTTTCTCCTCCTGAGTCCATGAACCCTGAGCCTTCAGGGAGTTCCAGACTGCACCCCAACCTAGAAGGCTGGCATCTGTCGTTACAATCGTCCAATCTGGCCTGCGAAAGGTCATACCCTTGGACAGGTGGACCCGAGATAACCACCAGAGAAGAGAATCTCTGGTTTCCTGATCCAGATTTAGTAGAGGGGACAAATCTGTGTAATCCCCATTCCACTGACTGAGCATGCATAATTGCAGCGGTCTGAGATGCAGGCGCGCAAATGGCACTATGTCCATCGCCGCTACCATTAAGCCGATTACTTCCATGCACTGAGCCACCGCAGGGCGCGGAATGGAGTGAAGAACACAGCAAGCATTTAGAAGTTTTGATAACCTGGACTCCGTCAGGTAAATTTTCATTTCTACAGAATCTATAAGAGTCCCTAGGAAGGAAACTCTTGTGAGAGGAGATAGAGAACTCTTTTCTTCGTTCACTTTCCACCCATGCGACCTCAGAAATGCCAGAACTATCTCTGTATGAGACTTGGCAATTTGAAAGCTTGACGCCCATTTTAGGATGTCGTCTAGATAAGGAGCCACCGCTATGCCTCGCGGTCTTAGAACCGCCAGAAGTGAGCCCAGAACCTTTGTAAAAATTCTCGGGGCTGTAGCCAACCCGAAGGGAAGAGCTACAAATTGGTAATGCCTGTCTAGAAAGGCAAACCTTAGGAACCGATGATGATTCTTGTGAATCGGAATGTGAAGGTAGGCATCCTTTAAGTCCACTGTGGTCATGTACTGACCCTCTTGGATCATGGGTAAGATGGTCCGAATAGTTTCCATCTTGAAAGATGGAACTCTGAGGAATTTGTTTAAGATCTTTAGATCCAAAATTGGTCTGAAGGTTCCCTCTTTTTTGGGAACCACAAACAGATTTGAATAAAAACCCTGTCCTTGTTCCGTCTGCGGAACTGGATGGATCACTCCCATTACTAGAAGGTCTTGCACGCAGCGTAGGAATGCCTCTTTCTTTATCTGGTTTGCAGATAATCTTGAAAGGTGAAATCTCCCTTGTGGAGGAGAAGCTTTGAAGTCCAGAAGATATCCCTGAGATATGATCTCCAACGCCCAGGGATCCTGAACATCTGGGCAAAGAGAGAAAGTCTGCCCCCTACTAGATCCGTTGCCGGATAGGGGGCCGTTCCTTCATGCTGTCTTAGAGGCAGCAGCAGGCTTTCTGGTTTCCAGGCCTGCTTGGATTGAGAAAAAGTTCCTTCTTGTTTTGAAGCATAGGAAGTTGATGCTGCACCTGCCTTGAAATTTCGAAAGGCACGAAAATTAGACTGTTTGGCCCTTGATTTGGCCCTGTCCTGAGGAAGGGTATGACCCTTACCTCCAGTAATGTCAGCAATAATTTCCTTCAAACCAGGCCCGAATAAGGTCTGCCCCTTGAAAGGAATATTGAGTAATTTAGACTTCGAAGTCACGTCAGCTGACCAGGATTTAAGCCATAGCGCCCTACGCGCCTGGATGGCGAATCCAGAATTCTTAGCCGTTAGTTTAGTCAAATGAACAATGGCATCAGAAACAAAAGAGTTAGCTAGCTTAAGTGTTCTAAGCTTGTCAATGGATTTCAGTCAATGGAGCTGTATGGATGGCCTCTTCCAGGGCCTCAAACCAGAATGCCGCCGCAGCAGTGACAGGCGCAATGCATGCAAGGGGCTGTAAAATAAAACCTTGTTGAATAAACATTTTCTTAAGGTAACCCTCTAATTTTTTATCCATTGGATCTGAAAAAGCACAACTGTCCTCAACCGGGATAGTGGTATGCTTTGCTAAAATAGAAACTGCTCTCTCCACCTTAGGGACCGTCTGCCATAAGTCCCGTGTAGTGGCGTCTATTGGAAAAAAAATTCTAAATATAGGAGGGGGGGAAAACGGCACACCGGGTCTATCCCACTCCTTACTAATAATTTCTGTAAACCTTTTAGGTATTGGAAAAACATCAGTACACACCGGCACTGCATAGTATTTATCCAGTCTACACAATTTATCTGGCACTGCAATTGTGTCACAGTCATTCAGAGCAGCTAACACCTCCCCAAGCAATACACGGAGGTTCTCAAGCTTAAATTTAAAATTAGAAATATCAGAATCAGGTTTCCCCGAGTCAGAGATGTCACCCACAGACTGAAGCTCTCCGTCCTCAGGTTCTGCATATTGTGACGCAGTATCAGACATGGCTCTTACAGCATCTACGCGCTCTGTATCTCGTCTAACCCCAGAGCTATCGCGCTTGCCTCTAAATTCAGGCAATCTGGCTAATACCGCTGACAGGGTATTATCCATGATCACAGCCATGTCCTGCAAAGTAATCGCTATGGGCGTCCCTGATGTACTTGGCGCCATATTAGCGTGAGTCCCTTGAGCGGGAGGCAAAGGGTCCGACACGTGGGTTGAGTTAGTCGGCATAACTTCCCCCTCGACAGAACCCTCTGGTGACAATTCTTTTATAGATAAAGACTGATCTTTACTGTTTAAGGTGAAATCAATACATTTAGTACACATTCTCCTATGGGGCTCCACCATGGCTTTTAAACATAATGAACAAGTAGTTTCCTCTGTGTCAGACATGTTTGTACAGACTAGCAATGAGACTAGCAAGCTTGGAAAACACTTTAAACCAAGTTAACAAGCAATATAAAAAACGTTACTGCGCCTTTAAGAAAAGCAAATTTTGTCAAAATTTGAAATAACAGTGAAAAAAGGCAGTTATACTAACGAAATTTTTACAGTGTATGTAACAAATCAGCAGAGCATTGCACCCACTTGCAAATGGATGATTAACCCTTTAATAGCAAAAACGGAATAACAATTGAAAAAAACTTTTAAAACCAGTCACAACTGCCACAGCTCTACTGTGGCTGTTACCTTTCTCAAACACGACTTTTGAAGCCTTTTGAGCCCTTCAGAGATGTCCTGTATCATGCAGAGGGAAGCTGAATCTCTCTGTCTGTAATTTTAGCTGCACAGAAAAGCGCTAAAATAGGCCCCTCCCACTCATATTACAACAGTGGAAAGCCTCAGGAAACTGTTTCTAGGCAAAAATCAAGCCAGCCATGTGGAAAAAAACTAGGCCCCAATAAGTTTTATCACCAAGCATATATAAAAACGATTAAACATGCCAGCAAACGTTTTATATTGCACTTTTATAAGAGTATGTATCTCTGGTAATAAGCCTGATACCAGTCGCTATTAAATCACTGTATTTAGGCTTAACTTACATTAATCCGGTATCAGCAGCATTTTCTAGCAAATTCCATCCCTAGAAATATGTTAACTGCACATACCTTATTGCAGGATAACCTGCACGCCATTCCCCCTCTGAAGTTACCTCACTCCTCAGAATATGTGAGAACGGCAGTGGATCTTAGTTACTTCTGCTAAGATCATAGAAAACGCAGGCAGATTCTTCTTCTAAATGCTGCCTGAGATAAAATAGTACACTCCGGTACCATTTAAAAATAAACTTTTGATTGAAGAAAAAAACTAACTATAATACACCACTCTCCTCTTACTACCTCCATCTTTGTTGAGAGTTGCAAGAGAATGACTGGATATGGCAGTGAGGGGAGGAGCTATATAGCAGCTCTGCTGTGGGTGATCCTCTTGCAACTTCCTGTTGGGAAGGAGAATATCCCACAAGTAATGGATGATCCGTTGACTGGATACACTTAACAAGAGAAATATTTTTATTGAGGATATAAAAGTTTACAAACATAGAATGCATGGTACAATCAGCATTACAAATATTTGTGGCATATCTAAGAGCTTTTGATGTACCTAAAAAATAATCATCCCCTTCAATTTTTCCCCTCAACTTAATATAGATCACTTATGGATCTTGTAAGCAAAGATGCTGTAGGGGTTTAACATAAAGCAAAAATACAAAATAAACAGAAAATTGTATCACTGAAAATAATAATGCTTTGCTAATCTTCCTAGTTAGAGGAAAAAGGATGCAAAAGCCCAACTTGGGTACTCATGTGATAAATATAAATATAATAAAGCCCCGTGTTTAAAGTAACAAAGATATGTAAAGAAGAGAAATGCCAACAACTGATGAGTTTTATGTTAAATCACTTAAAAGGTGGTTGAGGTGTGTTGGTGTTCGGGCATGGTTGCTCAGGTATAAATCTCTGTTGGCTCTAAAAAGGGATGTTGTTAGCGATTAAAGTTTGGGATAGTAAGGCAGCTATCCTTATTTTGCTAATGCGGTCATCTGATGGTCAGTAAATGAACTAATGGTGATGATATCTAGATGGTTGGGATCTCTCTGGTATATGGTTAAAAGAAGATAGGTATTCTGGTACTCTAAGGGAAATAGTTTAACTGCTTAACAGAATGATATCTAAAAGAGTACTTGTTGATATATAGGGTACAGTACAGGGCAAGTTAGCACAGTGAAAGCATTATGTGAAGACAACAAGAACAACAATTTATACACATTAAGCATCAGTAAACAGTATGAATATGCGTCGTATATTTTGATAGATTTGAAAAAAAAATTGTAATGGACAATACCAGGTGCTCTGGGGAAACGTTTACCCCTTCCGCGGCTTCGGCCGCAAACCATGGAGTGAGGGCTCAGTCAGCAAGAGAATATTTAAGGGACCCCTTACATTATGAGAGAAGGTATCAGCGGTTATAATATAGAAGGAGAGTGTATAGCGTTACTATCATGAGGGTGTTAACTGTTACATGGCCACTGTGTTAGAAACAATGCTAAGTATGATATGGGAACAAGTGTTTTTATGAAAGTGGATAAAATATAACTAAACAACATGGAGTGTATTTAAATTTCACCTTGAGAACTCAGCACACCATGAGTGCTGAGAAATAGCTTGCATAAAGCTTCGGCTCCTGATTATAGTCTGTAAAAAAAAAACATTGTCCCAGAGTCCAAACATTATTGGTGTGTGATTGGTGCCAAATTGGCTAAGTTAAGACTTTCGGGTGTCCTGCAGTTACCGGCTTTCCATACATGATCAAGCCAGCAGAGTATAGCGGGTTGGCTGGTTTGTTTAAAGAAGACAGTGTAGCAGAGTATAGCGGGTTGGCTGGTTTGTTTAAAGAAGACAGTGTAGGATCAATCTGGCATGATGTGGACATATGGGGTGAAGATCACGCTGGGGCTTGAGACAATCCGGGAGTCCAAGCTCCTGCAAAGGCAAGGCACCCAGCAGTTTCCCATCTGATGGAGAGTACTCACAAGCTGCTTTGACAGGCAATATCGACACCGATGTAAGTGGTGTTTGGGTCTAGTCCGGCTTGAGGCAGTTTCTTGGCTGCGGGGATGGTGGTGTTGGTATAAGGAGCGTAGATCTTCTTCTTGGGTGCTGTCATGCCGTAAGTCAGCTGTGAGGTAGGTGGTGAAGGCCTCTGTGGATGTAAGGGTATTATTGGAGTGTTAATTACTTCAGGCTTGTCTTGCAAAGGAGCTGTATCCATGGCTTTGACGGTAGACAAACTTTCAGTGCGTATTATAAATATCCATCAAGTGATCCCATGGAGCTCTATCAAGTAGTTTCTGGAAACAGCTTTCAAGTTTTTCCATACTATGATCTGTGCGATTATGCAGGCCTGTTTCCCGTTCGGCAGCCATATTTGTCAGGCTGTAGCAAAGTTTTTATAGACTATATATTCCCTTGTTCGAGCAGAGACCCACTATGATATAGTCCAGCAGGAGAATGCAGAGTTTGGGCTTTAGTGCTGTAGTGTACAAGTTAGGGCAAGTTACCTCGGCTTACCGAGGGGGGTAGCGCAACATGTTGTGAGCCACCGCTCCTGGCCTCAAACGCCCGATCTTATGTTCCAGCGTCAAGAATACAGCTAATTTCTTTTATATAGTGCGCTTTTAGGCAGCACAGTGATATTTGATGTTTATATTATATTTTTGCTGTGAGATGGTTCCGATATTAGCGGGTTTTCGGAGGTTCGGCTGCAGCTATAAGAAGTTGCGACCGCTCAGGATCACTGTTCAGACACACCCCCCCATAACACATTTTTATCTACAGTTTTTAAAGTCACCCAAATACTTTTCACCTTATCATTAGTTCCTACAATTTCAGTAACCTTTATATTTTAATTTACATACAGAGCAACTCCTCCGCCTTTCTTTCCTACAAACCAGTACTGCTGCTAACTTATGGTAAAAACTAAGGGCAGGTTTTGTGGAAGCTCACCATCATGAAATAAATAAATTTATCAGATAATCATACATTTTGTTTTCTTTCACAAGATGGTGAAAGAAGAGGGAACCGTGTCAAAATGGTAGAATTTGGTAAATGTAGGAAAAGATGACCAAATAGGTTCCTTGCATCTGTTCAATGAAAGCTTTATATCTAAAAACCTAAGAGGTGGTGATTATTCTGGTAGAAATAGAAAGTTTATGCAGAGGGAGAATTCTGTGCAACAAGGTATGCTATGCAAATCAAAGCTGTAAGCCACAGTGCCAAGGTGATTGCAGTAGCTTTCAGTCCCTTGCGGAGCACCTGAGAAATGGATAAACAAGGAAGAGGAAATTCTTTAGTGGCTTAAAGTAAAATTTCAAGGCCCAAACTACATCAAAATTAAGAATTATTTATAAATGAAAATCATGGAAATTGTGAGGGGTGCCTAAACTTTTGCATACAACTGTGTATATATGTGTATATATATATATATATATATATATATATATATATATATATATATATTTGCATAGTAAATTAGCACATCTAGGCAAGATTCCCCGCTTGCTTTTGTTCCCAGAAATACTTCATATACAATGTTACCAATGCACAAGAGAATTCTGGGTAAGATATGCAAATTCTGTTTTTTTGCTTCAAGTACTTTTTTAACACAGCGATCCTTTAAACAGGATTATTACAGCAAACCAGAAATCACTCACTAGACAGCTTGTTTCATTCTTTTTGGAACTCATCAGTAGGAGATAGATTTCTGGTTGCTGCATTGGTAAAGCTACTTTCAAGGTTAAACCAAAATTCATTAAAATTATGGGGGGAGATAAACTGAAATTAAAATCCTCCATGTCTCAAAATTAAATCAATGTAAATATTTGCATAGGAAATTAGCACATCTAGGCAAGATTCCCCGCTTGCTTTTGTTCCCAGAAATACTTCATATACAATGTTACCAATGCACAAGGGAATTCTGGGTAAGATATGCAAATTAGATATGCAAATTCTCATTTTTTTTGCTTCAAATACTGTTTTAACACAGCGATCCTTTAAACAGGATTATTGCAGCAAACCAGCAATCACTCACTAGACAGCCTGTTTCATTATTTTTGGAACTCATCAGTAGGAGATACAGGGAGTGCAGAATTATTAGGCAAGTTGTATTTTTGAGGATTAATTTTATTATTGAACAACAACCATGTTCTCAATGAACCCAAAAAACTCATTAATATCAAAGCTGAATATTTTTGGAAGTAGTTTTAAGTTTGTTTTTAGTTTTAGCTATTTTAGGGGGATATCTGTGTGTGCAGGTGATTATTACTGTGCATAATTATTAGGCAACTTAACAAAAAACAAATATATACCCTTTATTTTTACCAGTGAAACCAATATAACATCTCAACATTCACAAATATACATTTCTGACATTCAAAAACAAAACAAAAACAAATCAGTGACCAATATAGCCACCTTTCTTTGCAAGGACACTCAAAAGCCTGCCATCCATGGATTCTGTCAGTGTTTTGATCTGTTCACCATCAACATTGCGTGCAGCAGCAACCACAGCCTCCCAGACACTGTTCAGAGAGGTGTACTGTTTTCCCTCCTTGTAAATCTCACATTTGATGATGGACCACAGGTTCTCAATGGGGTTCAGATCAGGTGAACAAGGAGGCCATGTCATTAGATTTTCTTCTTTTATACCCTTTCTTGCCAGCCACGCTGTGGAGTACTTGGACGCGTGTGATGGAGCATTGTCCTGCATGAAAATCATGTTTTTCTTGAAGGATGCAGACTTCTTCCTGTACCACTGCTTGAAGAAGGTGTCTTCCAGAAACTGGCAGTAGGACTGGGAGTTGAACTTGACTCCATCCTCAACCCGAAAAGGCCCCACAAGCTCATCTTTGATGATACCAGCCCAAACCAGTACTCCACCTCCACCTTGCTGGCGTCTGAGTCAGACTGGAGCTCTCTGCCCTTTACCAATCCAGCCACGGGCCCATCCATCTGGCCCATCAAGACTCACTCTCATTTCATCAGTCCATAAAACCTTAGAAAAATCAGTCTTGAGATATTTCTTGGCCCAGTCTTGACGTTTCAGCTAGTGTGTCTTGTTCAGTGGTGGTCGTCTTTCAGCCTTTCTTACCTTGGCCATGTCTCTGAGTATTGCACACCTTGTGCTTTTGGGCACTCCAGTGATGTTGCAGCTCTGAAATATGGCCAAACTGGTGACAAGTGGCATCTTGGCAGCTGCACGCTTGACTTTTCTCAGTTCATGGGCAGTTATTTTGCGCCTTGGTTTTTCCACACGCTTCTTGCGACCCTGTTGACTATTTTGAATGAAACGATTGATTGTTCGATGATCACGCTTCAGAAGCTTTGCAATTTTAAGAGTGCTGCATCCCTCTGCAAGATATCTCACTATTTTTGACTTTTCTGAGCCTGTCAAGTCCTTCTTTTGACCCATTTTGCCAAAGGAAAGGAAGTTGCCTAATAATTATGCACACCTGATATAGGGTGTTGATGTCATTAGACCACACCCCTTCTCATTACAGAGATGCACATCACCTAATATGCTTAATTGGTACTAGGCTTTCGAGCCTATACAGCTTGGAGTAAGACAACATGCATAAAGAGGATGATGTGGTCAAAATACTCATTTGCCTAATAATTCTGCACTCCCTGTAGATTTCTGGTTGCTGCATTGGTAAAGCTACTTTCAAGGTTAAACCAAAATTCATTAAAATTAATAGGCAAGATTCTCCGCTTGCTTTTTCCCAGAAATACTTCATATACAATGTTACCAATGCACAAGAGAATTCTGGTTAAGATATGCAAATTAGATATTCAAATTCCCTATGCAAATATTTATATTGAGTTAATTTTGAGACATGGAGGATTTTAATTTCAGTTTTTTTATCTCCCCCCATAATTTTAATGAATGTTTTATATATATATATATATATATATATATATATATATATATATATATATATATATATATACACAATTGTAGTTTGTATTTTTATGCTCCCAGAGTGTAATGGACATTGAGAAACATGTACATTAAGATTCTGTAGTGTTAAATAAACTTTTTATTGAAATATTAAGGTGTTAGTCATTTTTAAAAAAATCGCAATTAAATCACTTTTTCTGTGGGCGGCCTTAAAAAGCTCCTCCCTTCCCTCCCACTCCAGTCATTCGACCGAAGTTAGGAAGAGAAAGAAAAAAGTCATGGTGCAGAGGTGACTAAAGTTTAACAAAAATAAAGACCTGTCTTAGAAAATGACAGGGTGGGCCGTGGACTCGTCATATTGTAAAAAAAATAAATTTATCAGGTAAGCATAAATTTCCTTTTCTTTTACAAGATATGACAAGTCCACGGATTTCATCCTTACTTATGGGATACAATACCAAAGCAATAGGACACGGATGAAAGGGAGGGACAAGACAGGAGCCTAAACGGAAGGCACCACTGCTTGAAGAACCTTTCTCCCAAAAACAGCCTCAGACGAGGCAAAGTATCAAATTTGTAAAATTTGGAAAAACTGTGAAGAAACGACCAAGTTGCAGCCTTGCAAATCTGTTCAACAGAAGCATCATTTTTAAATGCCCATGAGGAAGCCACAGCCCTAGTAGAATGAGCCGTAATTCGTTCTGGAGGCTGCTGTCCAGCAGTCTCATATGCAACATGGATGATACTCTTCAGCCAAAGAGAAAGAGAGGTAGCCGTAGCTTTCTGACCCCTACGTTTCCCAGCAAAAACAACAAATAATGTAGATGTTTGACTAAAATCCTTAGTCGCCTGCAAGTAGAACTTCAAGGCACGGACTACGTCCAAATTATGTAACAGACGCTCCTTCTTAGAAGAAGGGTTAGGACACAAGGAAGGAACAACAATTTCCTGATTAATATTGTTGTTAGAAACAACCTTAGGAAGAAAACCAGGTTTGGTACGTAACACCACCTTCAGAATGGAAAATAAGATAAGGAGAATCACATTGTAATGCCGAAAGCTCAGAAACTCTGCGAGTAGAAGAAATAGCAACCATAAATAAAACTTTCCAAGATAACTTAATATCTATGGAATGCATAGGTTCAAACGGAACCCCTTGAAGAAAATTAAAAACTAAATTAGGACTCCAAGGAGGAACAATTGGTCTAAACACAGGCCGGAGTCTAGTCAGGGCCTGACAAAAGGATTGAACATCTGGAACATCTGCCAGACGTTTGTGTAGCAAAATAGACAAAGCAGAAATCTGTCCCTTTAAGGAACTTGCTGACAACCCTTTCTCCAATCCTTCTTGGAGAAAAGATAAAAACTTGGGAATCCTAACCCTACTCCATGAGTAGCCCTTGGATTCGCACCAATAAAGATATTTATGCCATATCTTATGGTAAATTTTTCTAGTAACAGGCTTGCGTGCCTGAATCAAGGTATCAATGACCGCATCAGAGAACCCCCGCTTAGATAAAATCAAGCGTTCAATCTCCAAGCAGTCAGCTGCAGAGAAATTAGATTTGGATGATGGAAGGGGCCCTGAATGAGAAGGTCCTGCCTCAATTGAAGTTTCCACGGCGGCAGAGAGGACTTATCCACCAGATCGGCATACCAAGACCTGCGAGGCCACGAAGGAGCGATTAGAATCACCGAAGCCCTCTCCTGTTTGGTCCGTGCAATCACCCGGGGAAGGAGAGCAAACGGTGGAAACACATAAGCTAGGTTGAACGACCAAGGCACTGCCAAGGCATCTATCAGTTCGGCCTGAGGATCCCTGGACCTGGATCCGTATCTTGGGAGCTTGGCATTCTGACGAGACGCCATCAGATCCAATTCCGGTCTGCCCTACCCGAGAATCAGGGTGGCAAAGACCTCCGGATGGAGTTCCCATTCCCCCCGGATGAAACGTCTGTCTGCTCAAAAAATCTGCCTCCCAGTTGTCCACTCCTGGGATGTAGATTGCTGACAGATAACAAGAGTGAGCCTCCGCCTACCAAATTATCTTGGATACTTCTGTCATCGCTAAGGAACTCTTTGTTCCTCCCTGATGATTGATGTAAGCCACAGTCGTGATGTTGTCTGAGGATGAATTTGGCCGAAGCCAACTGAGGCCAAGCCTGAAGCGCATTGAATATTGCTCTCAATTCCAGAATACTGATTGGAAGTCGAGACTCCGACCGAGTCCACACACTCTGAGCCTTCAGGGAATTCCAAACTGCACCCCATCCTAGTAGACTGGCGTCCGTTGTCACTATCACCCATGAAGGTCTGCGGAAGCACTTCCCTTGGGACAGATGATCCAGCGACAACCACCAAAGAAGAGAGTCTCTAGTCTCCTGATCTAGATCTATCTGAAGAGACAAAGTTGCATAATCTCCAACACTGATGGCCGAGCATTGGACTGAAGGGCTTGGCATGTATTCAGAATCTAACTTTCTGACTTCCGTCAAGAAGATTTTCATGCATATAGAACCTATTAGAGTTCCTAGGAAAGGAACCCTTGTCTGTGGAATCGGTGAACTCCTTTCTAGATTCACCTTCCACCCGTGAGTCCTTAGAAAGGACAGAACCATGTCGGTATGAGACTTTGTCAGTTGATAAGACGATGCCTGGATCAGAATATCGTTCAGATAAGGCACCACTGCAATGCCCCGCGGTCTGAGAACCGCCAGCAGAGACCCTAGAACCTTCGTGAAGATCCTGGGTGCCGTGGCCAGCCCGAAAGGAAGGGCCACAAACTGAAAATGTTTGTCCAGGAAGGCAAACCTTAGGAACTGGTGATGATCTTTGTGGATAGGAATATGAAGATATGTATCCTTTAAGTCCACGGTAGTCATATATTGACCCTCCTGGATCAATGGAAGAATTGTCCGAATAGTCTCCATCTTGAAGGATGGAACTCTGAGAAACTTGTTTAGACTCTTGAGATCTAAAATAGGTCGGAACGTTCCCTCTTTTTTGGGAACCACAAAAAGGTTTGAGTAAAACCCCTGCCCCTGTTCCTGTTTTGGAACGGGACAAATTACTCCCATAGTGGAGAGGTCTTTTACACAACGTAAGAACGCCTCTCTTTTCATCTGGTGTACAGACAATCTTGAAAGAAGAAACCATCCCCATGGGAAGGAATTTTTGAACTCCAACTGATACCCTTGAGACACGATATCTAGTGTCCAGGGATCCTGAACATCTCTCATCCAAGCTTGGACAAAGAGAGAAAGTCTGCTCCCTACTAGATCCGGTCCCGGATCGGGGGCCGCCCCTTCATGCTGTCTTGGTAGCAGCGGCAGGCTTCTTTGGTTGTTTATCCTTATTCCAACTCTGGTTAGGTTTCCAGGTGGTTTTGGCTTGACAATAATTCCCTTCCTGTTTAACGGAAGAGGAAGAGGGGATTCCCTTGAAGCTTCGAAAGGAACGAAAATTACTCTGTCGTCCCTTTTGCTTAGCTGCTTTGTCCTGAGGGAGGAGATGACCCTTACCTCCCGAAATGTCAGAAATGATCTCCTTCAAGTCAGGCCCGAACAGGGTCTTACCTTTGAAAGGAATCGCCAAGAGCTTTGATATAGAGGACACATCCGCAGACCAAAATTTTAACCATAAGGCTCTGAGCGCCAAAATTGAAAATCCTGAATTCTTAGCCGCCAATTTGGTGATCTGAAAAGGCGGCATCCATAATAAAGGAATTAGCCAGCTTAAGGGCCTTAAATCTGACCTGTATTTCCTCTAAAGAGGTCTCAGTTCTAAGAAACTCTTCTAGAGCGTCAAACCAAAAAGCAGCCGCAGTCGTGACCGTTACAAAGCAGGCCGCCAGTTGCAATAAAAACCCCCTGATGAACATAGAGTCTCTTGAAAGACCCTCCAACTTCTTATCCATGGGGTCTTTGAAAGCACAACTGTCCTCGATAAGGATAGCCGTACGCTTCACCAGGTTAGACATAGCTCCCTCCACCTTAGGGATCGTCTGCCAAGAATCCCGAACGGTGTCAGCGATAGGGTATAGATTGTCAGAAGGAATATCTCTAATTTCATATTCCTCTATACTTGAGTGCGTCTGTTGCATCCTCAATCACAAAGGATGAACTAACAACAAACAGCTGAAAAGCATCTATTATAATATAAACAGAACAAAACGTTACTGTCTCTTTAAATCTCAAAGTAACATTTCTCTGTGTTCTTGTACCATCCTATATCACAAAGGATGACATAAGAAACAACAGCTTCAAGATTTTTAATAAAGTTTACACAGTAAAAATGTTACTGTCCCTTTAAATTTTCTTGCATCAGAAAAAATCCAATTAGCATGGTAACCTCGCTGGGAGTAGACGTTGCTATGCACATTAAAGCAATCATGTCATGAACCCAAAATTCCATAAGAACAGTGCAAGGAACCGCAGAGCACCGCATGTGGGCCAGATGAAAATTCTATATTTTAAGAGTGCACTTGTTATGAAATACAAAATTGACTTTCAAATAAAAGCCACCCCACCAAAAACGGTACTGACACTTAAAGCACTGAACACAGGACGTTATCTGTTTTGTGTGTAACTGTCTCTTTAAAAGCGAAAGAGAGGAATCTTTTAATGTCATGCACGCAATCGTCAGAGTTACTACGGGCATCTCAGATGATCTTGCTGAGATGATACCTCACATCATGTTTAAGTTAGAATGATAACGACATGTTCGTATTCGTATCAAAATGAAGTGTGTGTACTTGTAATATGATAATAGTCACACATGCAGTCAAAGCTATTGGGACTTTGACCTGCTGTGCCCACATCTTGTGTGCTTTACTTGTTTATCCTGCGCAACAAGATCATAACACCCCGTGAAGGGGAAGAAAAAAGGGCGCGCTAGGAACAGGGCCATGATAAGGACCGCCCATCATGGGCGTAGACAATACATAGAAAATACGGCATATTTCCGCTCGAAGAGAGCAATGTGAGCCCTGATATGTCATTGTGTAAACAGGTAGACAACAGTAAACTCCCGGTCGGCTTGTCTTTTTTTATAAATAAACTGCCGGGAGAACATGCCCCATGACTGACTAAAATAAGCCCATACTACATGTCACAACGCTATAATAAAAACGGTTGCTGTGCCACAGACAAAGTACAGTAAACTCCCAGGCGGCTTGTCTTTGTATATAAGAACCGCCGGGAGAACATACCACATGTGTGAATAACATAAGATCATATGTCACAAATCTATGACTCACAGGCAAGATATAGCAAACTCCCGGTTGGCTTGAATTAGTACATAACCGCCGGGAGAACATGCCCCATGTGTGCCAACAACAATAATTTACAGTTGCCATGCCAGTGGGTTGAGAAATAAAAACATATTTGCTGTCAGTATATTCTCCTAAAGGAACAAGAGAATGCATACCTGGAAAGAGCCCATATAACAGGTAAAGGGCTGCTCAAATATAACGTGAGAGGCCAAATCCTTCTAATGTCTTCTGCTATTCTTCAGAAACAAAAATGGCACTTACCTCACAAGCTGCCGACAGCAAAGGCAGCACTCAGGCGTGTGAAATCCCACTGCTCACATGGACCTGAAGGATACAAGAAAAATACTGAGCAAAAGACTCTCAGATTTTTTCCCAGATAGG
Organism: Bombina bombina; assembly: GCF_027579735.1. NCBI lineage: Eukaryota > Metazoa > Chordata > Amphibia > Anura > Bombinatoridae > Bombina > Bombina bombina. Next base: position 2,238,475 of record NW_026511871.1, on the reverse strand, counting down.
GCAGCAACAGAATATGGGAGGCGCAGTGAGAATTATGTCCCACAAGTTCCAATTGCTTTGAAGCCACCAAATGCTTCTCTTTTTGCACTGAAGAGATTGATTTGGTCTAGGCTAAACCCCAGAACAAAGTAGCACACACAATGGCACCACTTTAAAAAATAAAAAACACTTGATTGAAGAATCTATAACTAACACCTCACTCTGCCTCTTCCTATCACTAACGCAGGCAAAGAGAATGACTGGGGGTGGGAGGGAAGGGAGGAGCTATATATACAGCTCTGCTGTGGTGCTCTTTGCCTCCTCCTGCTGACCAGGAGGCGATATCCCATAAGTAAGGATAAAATCCGTGGACTCATCATATCTTGTAAAATAAATATTTTTTTATTCGTTCTTCTGGCACCTTTTTTACCCTGACATTTCTTCTACTGTTCCTTGTTCCCTTGATGATTGGGGGATGAGGGAAGTGGGGGAGGTATTTAAGCCTTTGGCTGGGGTGTCTTTGCCTCCTCCAGGTGGCCAGGTTCAGTATTTCCCACAAGTAAGGAATGCAGCTGTGGACTCACACAGGATAAGAACAACAAACCTAAGGGACAAGGTCCTAAGTTTCGTCCCTTTTGTTCGGATAAACCACAATGGCAGCAGCCCCCTGCGAAGCCTGATCAGCCCAAGGTAACTTGGAGACAACTCAGCCTTGTAATAAATCCAAGCAGAACAAGAAGCCCGCCGAGTCAAAGTCGGCATGATGGGGCGGCCCCCAATCCGTCTCTGGAGGGGCTGTAACATCTCCTGTTACTTTAAGAGCTAAAAGCAAAGGTAGTTAGGGATAATATGCTGGGTCTATAAATCAGAATAGCAGGGCTTTAACTATTATTGTTTTTATTAGCTTGCCCTTATATTCCAGAGTTAAGGCAGTTATATACACATTGATGTACAAGAAATGCAGAGAGGTTTGCAAGACAGCGCTGCGGAACCTGTTGGCGCTCTACAAATACCTGATAATAAAAAGACAAAAAGAAAGACTGCCTGTCTCTGAAAAAGTTTATATAAAAAAACCCATTGAAATTTAACATGAAAAAAAGGTGAATATGTTTAAAGTTGTCTCATAAACAAGACCACTTAAACTAAATAACTTTATTGGAGACAAAAAATTAGTCCGACTGGACTGGTACACACGCACACACTGGTTAAAACTAGCTTTAACTCAGAAAAGCAATGCTAATATAAAATTGAAATGCAAATAATACGGAAAGTTGTAATATTGCAACCATGAAATGGCAGTATTAAATAGCCCTCTCACAAAGTATTGCTTATGGTTGCAACAGCAAGTGTATACATCTAAGAATGACCGCTATGAAGTTTTATACTTTATTTAGCTCCTGCTTGTAGCAGATACACAATGTGAGCAGATGACACAAAGTTACAATATTGTATATGTTGTCTAATTGAGTTATGTTACAAATAGCTCACATATATAAATTGACCCCTCCGAAGAAGCGTTTTAATTAGTGATGTTATAAAACTCCATGGATTACCACGGACAAAGGTACACAATTTACCTCAAAACTCTGGAAAGATCTTTGTGCATCTTTAAACATTGAAAGGAGATTAAGTACTTCCTTTCACCCTCAAACGAATGGCCAGACAGAGAACAAATAAGTGGAAAAAAATTAACTGATTCTCACACTAATATTAAACGAAATAAGCTTTAATCCATGTTGATTAAAAATAGGAGACAAAAAGCACAGGACAAACAGAACGCAGCCAAGCAGAAACGTCTGACCGGTTTCGGTCACACAGGACCGTAATCATAGACAAATAAGTGGCTTGAAGAATATCTGAGATGTTTTACATCTCAACACCAAGATGATTGGTCATCACTTCTGCCCTAAGCAGAATTCCCTCATAACTCATACCACACAGCAACAAAATCCCCACCCTTCTTCGCAAACTATGGTTATCACCCGATTTTCCACTTACATGAGCAAGGTTTGAGTGATTGTCCGGTAGTTAATGATACTACCAACACAATTGTTGAGATTTTTTCAATCTTAGCTGAAAATATAAAGACTGCTCAAGAATGATACAAAAGATACTACGACCTATGGAGGCGACCCTCACCTACTTATTCTGAAGGCGATCTGGTCTGGTTGTCAACAAAAAATTTAAGATTAACGACTCCCACAAATAAACTTAATAATTTGTTTATCGGACCATTCCCAGTAAAGAAAATTGTGAACGTGAATGCTGTAACACTTGATTTACCAGTACAATACAAGATACACCCTATGTTCCACGTCAACATACTGAAAGCATATAAATCCCTACGATTTGATTCCAGTATACCACCGATTGAACCAGAAAGGGAATTTGAAATACACAGTATTCTGGACTCAAGAAGACTGTCAGGAAAACTTCAGTACTTGATCCACTGGAAAGGATATCCCTCTGAAGATGACTCCTGGGAGCCAGCTGCAAACCTTTCAGCACCGAGATTGGTATCTCTGTTCCATAGACCAGGGGTCGCCAACCTTTCGAACCTCAGGGACCACTAAACTTACAATTTTGAATCCGCGGACCACTAACATAAATTATTTTCAAAAAAGGTGCAAAAATCATAGAATAATGATCATAACGTTCCATTTTATTAATATGAAATGCACTTGTTTAATTATAACAAAATTATTAGTGTTGCTGCTTGTTTAAAATAATAATTTATTGATTCTTGGCTCCAATGACGTCACTGCAACATGGAGAGCCGTTTGTATTTCAAGCCGACAGCGGTTCTTGTTTTTGATTGTCGTAACACAAATATGTTGTTGCAAATGGAATCAAAATTTTGATTGCTTTTTTTTTCACTCAGCACTGGGTACTCACTTTTTACAGAGAGCCAAAAATTATGTCTTGATGAGGACAAGTGGAATTTAGCTTTGAGACTGTTGTCGGATGATAGATCGATCATGCTTTCTTTCTCTTTCATGCTCAAATTGCTATCTTCAATTTTTGCTGAAAATGGATCAGTTACCCACATATTACCATGTCTGGGGTCCTCTTCCTTTGGGTAATAACGACCAAAGGATTCTGTGAGCGACCGTAAATGCTGTTGAACAATGGTTATTACCTGTCGGTTGATATCCTCCCCTTTCATATACTCATCAAGATTTGGAACATTTGCAGATCTTCTTCAGCTAACCACGTTTCCCACAGCAATATTTTCTTTTGAAATGCATCCATTTTACCTTGCAGTGTGAACACATCCGTAAGCTGTCTTTGCAAGGATGTGTTTAGCTCATTCAACAGTAAAAAAATATATTCCAGGTATGCAAGCTTGGCTAGCCTATCACTGTCAGACAAGAGATCTTGGAATTTAAAATTATTTTGCTGCTGGAAGAATACCTTGACTTCTTGGCGCAGATTGAACAAACGGGTTAGTATTTTGCCCCTTGACAGCCATCTCACCTCAGTGTGAAGAAGATGATGAGTATATTGAGAGTCCGTTTCTTCAGAAAGTGCCTCAAATATTCGAGAATTTAGTGCTTTGTGCCGAATTTCATTTACAATTTTAATTACATCAGAGAGTACTTTGTGCAATTCTGGAGACATTCTTTTTGTTGCAAGTTGCTCACGATGTATAATACAATGAGTAAACAAGATGTCTGGGTGCCCAACATCTTTCACTTTTGTAACCACTCCTGAACGATGCCTTTCTTGCGGCACCGTCTGTGCATATCCTAACACATTTCTTCCATTCAATACCGTATCTCAGGAAATAACCATTAAGTGCATTGAAAATCTCAGAGTCGGTTGTTCTACCGGGCAAGTTGAGCAAACAGAGAAGTTCTTCCTTTAGCTCTTCTTGACACTCAAACCTCACAAAACAAAGGAGAACTGCCTTGTTAGTTAAGTCTGTTGATTCGTCGAGTTGAATTGAATAAAATATTAAATTTTTCACCATTTCAATCACTTGAGTTTCAATATCTTCGGCGATGTCTTCAATTCTGCGCTTCACAGTGTTAGCGGACATAGGAATTACTTTCATTTTCTGGACAGCCTGTTTCCCCAAAAAAGTGCTATCAAATAAGAAGCCTTTACCAGGGACTTATCTTCAACAGTCAATTTTGCTAATGAACTCCTTTGTTTTTGCATATTTTCACGCATCCTTTAAAAATATTAAAATCTGGGTGTTTTGACTGCAAGTGCCTGAGGAGTTTTGAAGGTTTCATGGCATCATTGGATAAACTCTCAGAACACATAACACGAAGTGGCCGTGGATCCAGCTCACTTCCAGGTTCTTGGATAAATCCAAACTTCATGTAGTTGCCATGATATTTTCTTGAAACTTTGAACTTTTTCTTCTCTCCGCCTTCAGTTCTAATGTCCTTCCTGATGGTGCCTGTCGGGGGCTGTGTAAGTTCTGATTCATTTATCAACTCACGGTTACATGAAGTATTACCAAAGAAATGCAAAATGTTTGGTTGCTTTTTTTTTTTTTTTTTAAATTCTTTTTATTGAAGAGAGTCTTGACATATAACATTTAGACACTTACATACATATATTTTGAACATGACAATCAAGAATGTCCAGAAAACACATGATGCATAGACATTTGATAAGTTAGAGTACAAAAGTGTGATAGTACATATGATACATGTATAAAAACATGCTTATTGCGGGGGCGGAGCCAGCTTTCAGAGAGGACAGACGTGTTTTACATGGGCTCCTGCTTAATAACTCAGCTTTATACTGTATTTTGTTATTTTTGCCTATTGATAAGTTGCCTTTATCAGCAGAATTATAATGTATGAACAGATATACAATTATCTGCAGGGAAATTGAGAGGATCGGAGATACGCAGAGAACAACCGCACCAGCTAAACTACACATTTGGGAACTCATGTGGCTTGCAATGGTCGGCAGAAAAGAATCAACTTAATAGTAGCCGTCAAGAGTCTAGACGAGTGAAGGCTATAAGCAGCTGATAAATACTACCTACAGCACGGCTGGATTATTCAACATCGGTTTTGAGGATCTCCATGTGGGACATCACAGACCGCTGTGCATAGATCCAAGATGGCGACTACCTCATGGAGTGAAGAGATCCTGCAGCAATTGCACGCTCAGCTCTTACAACTGAAGCCAGCTCTTCTGGAAGTCCTTGAGAGGAATCTTGTGCTTGATGACCGCCCGGAGTCTTTAGCTGAACTGCATGTTCCTTGCGACGACACCATATGTGGGAACTTTGAGCCGATCGTCAGTGAGAGTGAACGAGATAGACCCATGCTGTCTGGGCACAAGGAAGTCTCCTGTGAGTTGTATTTTTCAGTCAAGGCCAAGGCGGACATTCATTTGAACTTACCTACACCTTTGCAGCAGCGACACTTCAGCGGTCTAGCAGAACCCAGCTGCCAGTATATGAGTCCATATTACCGGAACTTTCTGCTATTCTTCAGCTTTGTCCTACTGTTCAGAAGCCCCCCAGAACATTCATACCGGACACTAAGCAAGACAGGTGTAGGTTAATTGGAGTATTTGTTATTACATCCTATTAGGCTAAGGAGCTCATAATAGGAGAATTATAACCTTAAAAATGCTTAGTTGTTAACTACACACAAAGTTGTACAGGTGTAATTTTATCTCCATCTATACCATTACAATTAAGGCTGTTTATTACACTCTGTATGCCATCTTGTTGTATAAGTTATATACCCTGAAGTTGTGAGTTTGCTCCCTCTCTGTATTTATAGTTTAGTGTTTCACCCTGCCCCAATAGCGTAATCTCACAGACTCCATAACATTTTGAACACCTAAATAGGTATATCTGGGCTAATAATATCTAGAATTCTAGGTGATTATTTTTATGAGTGCTGATGCTACTATAACCTGTTACAAGTATAACCCAAAACCATAATGATGTCTAATATGTTATCTCCTAAGGCACCTAGATGGCTAGTAGCATCACTATTTTTCTCACAGATTTATACCCTAGTTTGTTTGATGCAATATATTCTTATGATGTTATGCATGCATATTTTGTCTTCCTATAATAACATACACAGAAAGATAACCACTGTTATGTATTGTTTATATAGTTCTGTCTTGCCTGTCTCTAAGCAATATATGCAGCCTCCACTTTCCTCTCCAAAAAACCATAATCCCTATAATTAGACATATTCCCATTTTCCCTATCTATGCCATATTGTGATATCTATCAAACCCTGATTGATACGCTAAATGTTTGTCATACATAACCTTTTACGCTGATGTTTTCTCTGGAAAGAGTTTATATAGCCTTACATAACCCCCTGTTTTTTGCAGCTTTCTTTTCAATCCAGCTGTCCATTATATGTCCCACACCTTTAATACTACTTCTAGCACATTCATAATATAACTTAGGTCACATCCATTCAGAGTACCCCTAAGAGCCCATTACGACTACCTTGCTCTCTATTTTAAATTGACCTTTGCAAAGGACTGACTGTACACCTGCTTATAACCTAATTTTCTCACTTTACCATTGCTTAACCCCAACATTAATGCTCCTCTAGCGTTCCAGACCAGGGGTAGGTTATATATGTATTCTGTATTCCTTGGTTGTTGGAACTATTTGTATATTGCCCCTGCTTACTGGTCTTGTACGGTGACACCGCCGGCGGCCGAGGTGGTGAGCCATACGTATCACAATTTCCTACATCCCATGCTAGGGGTCTTGGTTAATCCTTGCATGCCGCTAACTTTACTAGGTTATCTATGTCTATGTGTCTTCTTCCCTTTCTGCAATAGATCCTTCCAAACCATTTAAATAGAAGATAGAACTTGTGCTATAGTTTAATCTATGAGCCTGATAAGGCTACATTGTGATTTTCAGGTTTATTATATAACAGTAGTGAATAGGTTTTTAGTGTAGGCTGGACCTGCTCTGTTACTCTCACATCCCTACTCATGGTATATCACATAAGTTACATAAACCTTATCTCACTTACCACCTCCCCCCCCCCCTCCTGTAAGGTACCTCCGGAAGTTGGAGGGCTATCTATATGGCTTATCTTGCCTATGCCATACTTTAACAAACATTTAGATCACAGCATTTTCCTTACCTACTTTAATGATTTACATATCCTATGAGTAGCCCTGAGGATGCATTATTACTCCCAGTTACTACCCCCCTTGTTTTATGCTGCGTAAATCCTCAGAGCCTCAGGAACAAACTAGTTGTTGAATTTAAAAAGCTAAAAACACCCGAGGTTTATCAATAAGATCCAAAAGTGATCTTTCCAGTTGTAATTTCCTTCCTTCGCTTCATCGCTGCCTGTTGCTTTTGTTGGCCCAAGAGTAAATTATTGCGTCATATGGAAGGTTCATAAAAGATTAGCATTCTATTAGAATAATATCTACAAACTATGTAACTTATTGACTATTTGCCTATTTCATGTCTATTGTATTACTCTTGTAATAATTTATCTAATGTGGCATAAGAATTTGTTACTATGACCTTTGTATGCCTTTAACTAAACCTCAATAAAAAAAAAATAAAAAAAATAAAAAAACATGCTTATTGCATATGTCCATATTTACCGAGATTTGATCCTTGTCTAATGAGTCAACTCTCTCAATTTTCTTTTTTTTTTTTTTTAACTAAACTAAAACTTATAAACTAAACAAACAAAAAAAAAAACAAACAAAAAAAAAAAAAAAACAAAGTCCCCAATAGTACTGGCAGTATATAGGCATTCACAATTAAAAATAGCAAAGAAAAATTTCACAGTTAATCATATCCTGGGTTCTATGCTTAAGAGAAAGAGCTAAAGTAGGACATTAATGTTCGTATTAATGCTGACCAAAGTTTCATCAATGTTCAGCAGACCCGAGGTAGAGAGAGGGGACGGACCATTGACTGATATGGAAACGCTCACTACCAGGTCTCTGTAAGAATCACTATATGAACGGGCTGTTGCAATATCCAAGATGCATATACTATAATAGTGAGTTATAGCTACCGGTTTGAGACAGTTTAGTTTATTTAAGTGAGATATTTGACCTTGTTTTTTGAAAATACTGCAAACCTGTTCAACATTAAAAAAAAAAAAAAAAAAAAAAAAAAAAAAAAGAGTGAGAATACATTAGCCAAGGCAGTAGTTTATATTCAGAGTGTAAGGATTGAAAAGGGATCTGCTTCTTGGAACAATTTGAGATTAAAATTCCAGGGCCCCAACCGCTTTTTGCATTATTATGCGCTTATTTTTATAGTAAATGAAAACTTTGCTTTTGCCACTAGAAACCAGAGTCGACATGGCTATCAATTAATCAACAAGTTGCATTTATAGAAGTGTTAGCAGAAATATGAGCATTGTAGTCTGGCATTGTTATAAAATACTGTGCTATGCGGAAGACTAAGTAAACTGCAAGGATAATTGGTCACGTTAAAGACTAAAAAGTACTGCGGTAGCCCTTAGATATTCGTATCTGTGACAAACTCTCAGAATCAGTGTTAATCACTAACAAAAAGGTATGCCTTTGCATAATAAACCCCTATAAATATGTATGGTACATAGGCCACTTAGAATTTCAAGACATATGTGACTCTAAGGTTAAGCAGTCTGTATATGAGCATGTATTATATGAATGAGTATTAAACAGAAGTTCACAGAAACCTTTTACTCTACACAGGTATGGCCAATAAAAGTGAGATTAGGAGGCGTCATACTGTTAGTAGACCCGTATGAGTGAGATATAAGCTACTTAAAGTTACGAGACAAGTAAAACTGTAATCACCAATTGGGATCTTATTAGTGGGAATGTACTAGCCAACAACTTGTTAAAGTGCTGCACTTTCCTAGTGATATGGCCAGTAAGGGTAGAATTGAAAAGGGTTAAATTAACAGCTGTTAGAATATAATAAAAAGCAGAATGCTTCTAACGAGCAGTACATCCGCTATCTGAATAAGTACAAGGTTCCAAGGTTATATATACAAGCAACATGGGCTCTAACATTGATAAAACTGGATAAATAAAATAATTTAATAAAAAAACCATACTGCAATGTAAACTACAACGGTGAACAAAATAACATCAACAACCAAAGCGCTTAGCTCCCAGTTACATAATATGGGCTTTTTTTTTTTTTTTTCATATTCCGAGCTCACAAGCCATGTCTCAGCCAATCCCATTTTTAGGTAAGTCAAACCATGAGTCAAATCCGACATCCACACATTGTCCGTGCCAGACTTCATATATAATACAGTGCATGTAATTGAGCAAGTCACTGATCAGTGAGCCACTTAGCCCTGTGTAGGGCCGCTCCCTCCGTATGAAGAAGGATTGTATTGCTGACTCCTCTATAATTATATTAAGAGCCATATCCGGAGTTAGGGTGAATGCTGAGGAGGATTTTAGGGACATCTCTGAGGCCTGCATCAGCAGTCGAATTCTGGGGGGACTCTGCGGCACTGGGCTCATCGTAGATTTAAAGAGTGGATCCATAGTTAGCTCCGACACATATAGGTAAGGAGAAGGTGCTCCCGTCGGCAATGCTGCTGTTTCTTTCAGCTGTAGTGAAGCTGTCTTCATGGGTATGCAATCAACATCACGCGGGTAAGATTTACTTTTGTCTGATAGATTCTGCAGAGCAGGGTTGTGTTGATCAAGGGAGGATTTCTTTATATAAAGAGGTTGCTTCGTCAGCTTTACCAATGTGCATAGCTCCACAAAGGAAGAAAGGAGCCGATCCAACTTCGGTAGAAAGATGTCTCCTATATCTTTTAAAATGCAGGTACCTGTGTTTGGGACTTTAGCTACAGATGAATCCATTATGTAAGGTTCAGAGGGTACCCCAACCATTATGATACAGCGTGGTGGAGGGAACCGCTTTGTGGCAAGCTGCAGCCTTAGCTAATCCAAGATGGCGTCTCAGAGTCTATTGCGCTATTCGTTTCCGAGCTCCCGGGGTCAGAACTGATGGAAATAGTCCTGCACACTATGGTAGGCGGCCGGCATGGATATCATCTACCCGGCAAGTCTGTTGTGTGGGGTCAGGCAGGTCAAAAAGTGCTGTATGGACCAGGTTTTTGCTCCGTTACACAGAGCTCCACTTAGATGCGACTGCACAGTAAGCCCACCCACCGGAAGTCCTTCTGTTTGGTTGCTTTTTATCACTCATTGTGGGTTTGTTTTATTTGACTCTAAAACCAAACAAGAAATGACTGTTACAAAACTCAAGCTCTTTGATTAAATATCACACTGTGCACAGTTAAAATAAAAATCACTTACCTAAGAAGAAAAAAAAAATTCTATCTGTTGTCAGTGAAGAAGATATGAAGGGAACTGCCTAAAAAAAAAAAAAAAGGAAGATGGAGGGGAGGAAGACAAACAGTGATGTAAGTCCATCTGAAGGAATTAGGAAAACTACTACAAAAAGACAGGTAAAAGGGAAGAAAATAAATGAAATATAAGAATGTTTTTTTTTTTTTACAGATTTTATTCTTTTTATATACTTTAATTTCACTATTTCAAGCCAAGACTATACAACCTCTGCTGACTTTAGAATGGAAGCATTTTCCTCTGAGCAGCGCGCTGGGCGGTAGGATTTAAAAATACAATCTAGCTACGCAAGTTGTGCAGTACTATGCAACGTGCGTAGGGAGATTTTATTTTAACTCCTCCTCTGTTGGTTTTCAATGATGTCCAGACAGGCACTGTAGGGAGTTGCAGCGATGTCCGGACCGGCCCAGGTGAGATGCGGCGGCGCGACGACGGGGGCAGGGCCATATTTAATATTGATTGGACCCTGGGCAAACATACCCTTGAAAGAGTGATAAAACCACCCTTTCATCACTGAAGCAAGGAGCGCACTGAACATCTCTAAATATCCCCTGTATATAATGTTCATACAGCTATTGGCACAGAACATCTCTATAACCTGCAATAACGGCTATTATATATATATATATATATATATATACATGTGTGTGTGTGTGTGTGTGTGCCATTAAAATTAAAATCTAAATTACATGATCATAACTGGTGATGTTTTTGCTCACTAGATCTGAATGACCAGATGGCACCGCTGTGGGACCGTGACGTGACCACTGACCAGCCAGGCTAGCATAATCATACATAAGTAATATCGGAAGCATGATAGTACTGCTGGGAGCTAGCTGGTGATTGGTAATTGCACATATGCCTTTTGTCATTGACTCTCTGATGTGTTCAGCTAGCTCCTAGTAGTGCATTGCTGCTCCAGACCTAAGCTAGGTTTACTCTTTAACAAAGAAAACCAATAAAACAAAACAAGCTGAGAGCAAGTCATAGCCAACTACCCATATTTATACAAAATGGTTTAACATATATTGAATTATATTCCTTTAATAAAATTCCCTACAATATTCTTCCATCTTCCTTTAATTTCATTACTTATTACATATTTGAAATAATGTAATTGCAAGAAAACAATCTGTTCCATCTCATTTGGAAATAACATTTTGAGTCCTCTCATTACATTTTGTTTAAGCCTAAGAGGATAAACACTGAAGCAAAAAGAGTCTTAGGCTACAAATCACCATGTACAACTTTCTCAGTAAAAATAGAGAAAAAGGGAAATTTATGCTTACCAGATAAATTTGTTTCTTTTACGATATGATGAGTCCACAGATTTCATCCTTACTTATGGGATTAAATCTCCTGTTAGCAGGAAGTGGCAAAGAGCACCATAGCAGAGCTGTATATATAGCTCCTCCCTTCCCTCCCAATCCAGTCATTCGACCGAAGTTAGGAAGAGAAACGAAAAGCCAAAGGTGCAGAGGTGACTGAAGTTTAACAAAAATAAAGACCTGTCTTAGAAACGACAGGGTGGGCCGTGGACTCGTCATATCGTAAAAGAAACAAATTTATCAGGTAAGCATAAATTTCCTTTTCTTTTACAAGATATGACGAGTCCACGGATTTCATCCTTACTTATGGGATACAATACCAAAGCTATAGGACACAGATGAAACAGGAGGGACAAGACAGGGTACCTAAACGGAAGGCACCACTGCTTGAAGAACCTTTCTCCCAAAACCAGCCTCAGAAGAAGCAAAAGTATCAAATTTGTAAAATTTGGAAAAAGTGTGAAGAGACGACCAAGTTGCAGCCTTGCAAATCTGTTCAACAAAAGCATAATTTTTAAACGCCCTTGGCGCTCGGTCTACTCCTCTTTTTTCAATAATCGATTAGTTGGTTTGCAATTAGTTGGTCTGTGCACAGCACCAGCTGCTTTACTCCAATGAGCTCCTGCACATGGTATTGTGTTTTATGGTTATGCCCTTAGCCTAAAGGACGTCTACAGATATTTACTTTTCACTTTTTTAGGACAGTATAAGTTTATTTTTTAAGTTTACAACTACTCCTGGCTTATGTGCAACCCAGAAATAAAAAAGGAGTCATCTTTTGGATTGTTTATATAAAATCAGGTGATTTGGGACTATGCTTTGCATGATATAGTGCCGTGGTTGTTATTTACACCTAGCCCTAGATTGATGGAATTTGTTATATGAATTGATGTCACTATTACCCGTTTGCACAATTTTTTTTAGCAGATTGCTTGATTGCAGATAAATGTGTAAGGCTGTGTCCTTTTACAGATATAGATATATATATATATATATATATAGTCTTTAGCCCTTTTGCCTTTTTTTCTATTTTTAATTAATTGGAATATGTACAAAATTCAACCACTGTAAGTATATATCTGTTATTTTAAGAGTGGACTAGATATTTTTCCCCAAAACCTTATAGATGGTTATTTACCACTGCATATAGATATTCAAGATATTTTTATGTTAAAATGAAGTCCAGGCTTTGTTGAGAGGCCCCTTGCATTGGTGGAAAACTAACAAAGATAAATAGCACACCTTGTTGAAATTGGCAAAACCCTATTTATGCATCTCAGGCACCTCAACACCATCTGAGTGCCTCTTCTCTGCTGCAGGCAAAATAGCTGCAAAAAAGATCAGCCAGGAGCATGTGAACATGTTGACATTTTTCATTTCAAAGCAAAGCTTCTGAAAGAGTGAACAACAGAATGTTATAAACAGTGGTAGTCTACCTATTACTAGTTCTACCTCTTTTCAAACAGTTTGTGGTTTTGTTTTGCTTAAAGGGACATAAAACCCAATTTTTTTTATTTCATGATTCAGTTAGAGCACACAATTTTAAACAACTTTCCAATTTACTTATGTTATCAAATTTTCTTAGTTTTCTTGTTATCTTTTGTCAAAAAGCAGTAAAGTAAGCTTATAAGTGTGTACGTGTCTGCAGCTCTATATAGCAGCAGTTTTGCAACAATGTTATACACTAGATGGCAGCACTATTTCCTGTCATGTATGTTTCAGGCATGTGCACGCTACCTACCTAGGTATCCCTTCAACAAAGAATAACATGAGGACAAAGCAAATTTGATAATAGAAGTAAATTGTAAACTTTTCAAAATTTGTATTCTTTATCTGAATAATGAAAGAAATTTTTGGGTTTAATGCCCCTTTAATTACAAAAATGTGTTCTGCTGCTTAAAAAAATTGGAGCAACAGTTGTGTTAATGTAAAGTTTTAGTTGGAAGTTTATATTTATAACACTCAGTATGTGGATTTTATTTTAAATATAGGAAAAAAATGAATTTATAAAAATTTTTATCCGATTAGTCGATTAATTGAAAAAAATAATTGGCCGATTAATCGATTATGAAAATAATCGTTAGTTGCAGCCATAATATATATATACACATACAATCACATACACAGTTACATACATACATATATATATATATATATATATATATATATATACACACTAAAGACTAATATAAAGATAGATATGGTATACAAAATTTCGACAAATTAAGTATAAAGAAAAGGGATTTCAGCACTCTTTTTTGGAAATAGTCTTATTTAAATTTATTTCAGAATAAAGATCCATAAATGGCGGACTCCAGCCCTATCAATGGGCAGAATACCTACACATCATAGACATACATTAAAAATAATACAAGAAATCACACATGACTGGCCAGTCTTATTATAATCAATTAAGAATTTGGTATTAACAACCAAATAAAATATCGATGCAGCGTTAAACGCTACAAAAAACTATCAATCGATTATAACAATGTAGCAACAAATACGTCAAGCAAAATGTTGCCACCTAAGGCAATCCCCCTTCCTAAATATAGTATAATTTCAAAGCAGGTTATGCATAGAAAAAATATGCGAGCATAGTCATTGTTCCATTTAAAGATGTTGCACCAATATTATTTTAGCACCAGTTCAACAAAGCTAAAAAAGATGAAATGTACATTCACTTTACCATTTCCACGGCAGTGTCCCTTAATAGCTGTTGCTCTTACCACCAATGTGGGCCTTTATGTTCAAAGGTAAAGGGTCGTTTGTTATCAAACCTTTTGCAGAGTCGTATGTTGGTTAAACTTTCTTGTTTGTTCCATACCTCTCGATGCCGGAACAGCCACGCTTCATTCAGCGTCTCCTCACCTCTGCTAGGCTGTGAATCCTCCGAGGCAGCTTGTTGAAAACAAATATGCACAGAACCAGGCCATGCACTGCATCCGGGGTAACTTTCAGACTTCCACTTTTACTTCGGTCAGCTTTTCGCTTTTTGATTCCGATTGGTGGTGTCTTTTCTCCTTATTTTCCAGGAATACCTCTAGGACACAGTAAGTAGCTGCTCACTCCTCATTTGTCTTTACCAACTTGGAGGTTTCTCAGCTGTATCTTGTTTTCAATCAGGAACCGACTCTTGCAGGTAGACTTGTACTCTTTGATAAAGGTGCTTACTGAAACAATGCAATCATACTTGGGGACTGCTTTTTACGGTCAGTCAGTGTGACTTCTTTAGGAGCTTGCCAACGTACGTTTCACCCCTTGTTGCTCCAAACATATCGGGGCTTCCTCAGGGCTGATTTACTCAGGTACAGGTGCTTTGTTTAGTACCCTAAACCCCACCTCCTTTTGTTACGTCATGGGGGCGGTAGTAAAAAAGTTTACTTAAAACTGCTTTATATATAAAAGTATCATACATTATATTCCTTTAACATCTAAAGCATATTAGCGTTTTTTAATGCAGACCCGACGTACAGGAGTAAGCATTTACCATGTCATTAAATTTAAACCTACACAGTATCCCTAGAGAAATGAAGCAAACTCTAGTCTTTCATTCAGACCTCTTGGATACCTTGTTTTTAAAACATAGATCCAACGAGTCTCTTTCTGCAGTAATACTGTGTTGTTATCACCTCCTCTGTTGTTCACTATCCCTTTATCTATTGCCATTATTTTTAAATGTGAGGCATTTGATTGGTGAAATTGAGTGAAGTGCCTTGCTATAGTAGTGTCTCTATTATGTGAAATATCATCTCTATGTTCTTGAATCCTATCTTTTAGGAATCTTTTTGTTTTTCCTACATAGAATTTGGGGCATGAACAGTGTATTAGATAGACTACACCAACAGAGTTGCAATTGAAAAAATATTTAACATCATAATTTTTGTTATTGCCTGCTGAGAATTTTTTGGCTTTTTCCATATACGGGCAATACACACATTGACCACATGGATAGTTACCTTTAACACCTCTATCCTTTCTGAGCCAGTCTGCACTAGATGGACTCTTACTATACATGCTTCTTACTAAATGATCTTTTAAATTTGGAGATTTTCGTGCTACCATTAGAGGAAATGTTCCCACCTTTTCTTTTATTTTTTCTTCATATGTTAGAAGATGCCAGTGTTTCTGCAAAATTGACTTAATAGTACCCCACTGGCAGTTGTAACCTGAAATGAATCTTATCTTTTCATTTTGAATTGGTTTATCTTTCATTTTATAGAGTACTTCATCTCTATTTAATCTGTTGACTTTTGAAGCTGCCCTGTTGATACATTTTTTAGAGTATCCTCTATCTAAAAATCTTGCTTCCATCAAATTTGCATGTTTCACATATTTATTTTTAGATGAGCAATTCCTTTTTAATCTAAGTAATTGCCTAAAAGGAATCCCTCTTTTTAAATGATCAGGGTGACTGCTTTGTGCCTGTAGGATACTGTTAGTCGCTGTTAATTTCCTATAATTTTCAGTAACAATAGAGTTACCTTCTTTGCTAATCAGTAAGTCTAAAAATGGGAGACTTTTTTCACTAATTTGATATGTTAACAGAATATTTTTATCATTGTTATTCAAATCGGTAATGAAATTTTCAAGTATTTTTAGAGGTCCTTCCCATAGCATGAGGACATCATCCACATAGCGGATCCATAAAATGATGTTTTCCTCAAATATATTACTATATTTTTCATAAATCTCCATCTCCCATGCTCCAAGATGTAAACAAGCATAGGTGGGGGCGCATACCGCCCCTATCGCTGTACCTCTTTTTTGTCTATACATCATGTTATCAAACATAAATATATTGTTTTGAAGAATGAATTCAAGTAGGGATATTACAAAATCTGTGTGCTCTCTATACTTGGGACCTCTAGAGTCCAAATAGTGTTCAGCAGCTTTTAGGCCTTCCCTGTGTGGGATAGATGAGTACAAACCCTCCACGTCTAAAGAGACTAGGAGGGTTTCCATATTCATCTTAACCCCATCCAGTTTTTTCAGGAGGTCCCCTGTGTCCTTTATGTATGACGGGAGAGTATTAAGGAATGGTCTCAAAAAATTATCAACATAGTTACCGATTGCTTCTGTGATACTCCCAATCCCGGACACAATGGGACGTCCTGGAGGACATTGCAAGTTCTTATGTAACTTTGGTATTACATAAAATACTGGAACAATTGGGTATTGGGGATAGAGGAAAGAGAATTCATTAGATGTAATTAACCTTCTCTGTTTCACATCATAAAGTAGTTTATACAGATTATTTTGTACCAAGTTTCTCATATTGGTCCCCAATACTTAATTGTCTTTTAACTTCCCGAACATACATGGACTCATCCATTATGACGAGATTGCCGCCCTTATCTGCGGATTTCATCACGATATTGGGGGCCAACATGAGATCATTGAGAGCCCTCCTTTCATTTTTAGTTAAATTATCATTAATCATCACATTATCAGGTAGTCTTTCAATGTCTCTCTCCACCAATTTTAAGAAAAAATTAACAGAAGGTAAAGATGCTAGTGATGGCATGAAACTTGATTTTGGTTTGAAATCGGTTTTAATTAGGGGTTCACTCTCTTCAACATTCCCCATTTCACATTCTTCCATTAGGCAGTTTAAAGTGTCTAGTGCTGTTTGATCACGTGTTGTTAATGTTTTATTTTTTACATTATCTTTACTCATCACCTGTGATAAAACAATTTTTCTGGCAAAGAGGTTAAGATCTTTTGTAACCTCAAACTTATTTAGTTTTGCTACAGGGCTGAAGGAAAGACCTTTTTTCAAGAGGCTCATATGTGCAAGATTTAGTGGAAATTTTGAAAGGTTCACTATTTGCATTTCATCTTTATCATGAATATTTAATAGTCCCTGAACCTGCCTCTCCTCGATCTCCCCCTTTCCTGCGACCTCTCCTGATTGTAATAATCTCTACTCCCTCATCGGATATCTCCTCTCTCTGGTAGAAAACAGAATTTATGCTTACCTGATAAATTACTTTCTCCAACGGTGTGTCCGGTCCACGGCGTCATCCTTACTTGTGGGAATATCTCTTCCCCAACAGGAAATAGCAAAGAGTCCCAGCAAAGCTGGCCATATAGTCCCTCCCAGGCTCCGCCCACCCCAGTCATTCGACCGACGGACAGGAGGAAAATATATAGGAGAAACCATATGGTACCGTGGTGACTGTAGTTAGAGAAAATAATTCATCAGACCTGATTAAAAAACCAGGGCGGGCCGTGGACCGGACACACCGTTGGAGAAGTAATTTATCAGGTAAGCATAAATTCTGTTTTCTCCAACATTGGTGTGTCCGGTCCACGGCGTCATCCTTACTTGTGGGAACCAATACCAAAGCTTTAGGACACGGATGAAGGGAGGGAGCAAATCAGGTTACCTAAACGGAAGGCACCACGGCTTGCAAAACCTTTCTCCCAAAAATAGCCTCCGAAGAAGCAAAAGTATCAAATTTGTAAAATTTGGCAAAAGTGTGCAGTGAAGACCAAGTCGCTGCCTTACATATCTGGTCAACAGAAGCCTCGTTCTTGAAGGCCCATGTGGAAGCTACAGCCCTAGTGGAGTGAGCTGTAATTCTTTCAGGAGGCTGCCGTCCAGCAGTCTCGTAAGCCAATCGGATGATGCTTTTAAGCCAAAAGGAAAGAGAGGTAGAAGTCGCTTTTTGACCTCTCCTTTTACCAGAATAGACAACAAACAAAGAAGATGTTTGTCTGAAATCTTTTGTAGCCTCTAAATAGAATTTTAGAGCACGGACTAAGTCCAAATTGTGTAACAAACGTTCCTTCTTTGAAACTGGATTCGGACATAAAGAAGGAACAACTATCTCCTGGTTAATATTCTTGTTAGAAACAACCTTTGGAAGAAAACCAGGTTTAGTACGCAAAACCACCTTATCTGCATGGAACACCAGATAAGGCGGAGAACACTGCAAAGCAGATAACTCAGAAACTCTTCTAGCAGAAGAAATAGCAACTAAAAACAAAACTTTCCAAGATAGTAACTTAATATCTATGGAATGAAGAACTGAAAGAACTAGATTTAGACTCCAGGGAGGAGTCAAAGGTCTGTAAACAGGCTTCATCCTAACCAGAGCCTGAACAAATGCTTGAACATCTGGCACAGCTGCCAGTCTTTTGTGAAGTAAAACAGATAAAGCAGAGATCTGTCCCTTTAGAGAACTTGCAGATAATCCTTTCTCCAAACCTTCTTGTAGAAAGGAGAGAATCTTAGGGATTTTTATCTTATTCCATGGGAATCCTTTGGATTCACACCAACAGATATATTTTTTCCATATCTTATGGTAAATCTTTCTAGTTACTGGTTTTCTGGCCTGAACCAGAGTATCTATCACAGAATCTGAAAACCCACGCTTTGAAAGAATCAAGCGTTCAATCTCCAAGCCGTCAGCTGGAGGGAGACCAGATTTGGATGTTCGAATGGACCCTGAACAAGAAGGTCCTGTCTCAAAGGTAGCTTCCATGGTGGAACCGATGACATATTCACCAGGTCTGCATACCAAGTCCTGCGTGGCCACGCAGGAGTTATCAAGATCACAGAGGCCCTCTCCTGTTTGATCCTGGCTACCAGCCTGGGAATGAGAGGAAACGGTGGAAACACATAAGCTAGGTTGAAGGTCCAAGGTGCTACTAGTGCATCTACTAGAGTCGCCTTGGGATCCCTGGATCTGGACCCGTAGCAAGGAACTTTGAAGTTCTGACGAGAGGCCATCAGATCCATGTCTGGAATGCCCCACAGTTGAGTGACTTGGGCAAAGATTTCCGGATGGAGTTCCCACTCCCCCGGATGCAATGTCTGACGACTCAGAAAATCCGCTTCCCAATTTTCCACTCCTGGGATGTGGATAGCAGACAGGTGGCAGGAGTGAGACTCCGCCCATAGAATGATTCTGGTCACTTCTTCCATCGCCAGGGAACTCCTTGTTCCCCCCTGATGGTTGATGTACGCAACAGTTGTCATGTTGTCTGATTGAAACCGTATGAACTTGGCCCTCGCTAGCTGAGGCCAAGCCTTGAGAGCATTGAATATCGCTCTCAGTTCCAGAATATTTATCGGTAGAAGAGATTCTTCCCGAGACCAAAGACCCTGAGCTTTCAGGGATCCCCAGACCGCGCCCCAGCCCATCAGACTGGCGTCGGTCGTGACAATGACCCACTCTGGTCTGCGGAAGGTCATCCCTTGTGACAGGTTGTCCAGGGACAGCCACCAACGGAGTGAGTCTCTGGTCCTCTGATTTACTTGTATCCTCGGAGACAAGTTTGTATAGTCCCCATTCCACTGACTGAGCATGCACAGTTGTAATGGTCTTAGATGAATGCGCGCAAAAGGAACTATGTCCATTGCCGCTACCATCAAACCTATCACTTCCATGCACTGCGCTATGGAAGGAAGAGGAACGGAATGAAGTATCCGACAAGAGTCTAGAAGTTTTGTTTTTCTGGCCTCTGTCAGAAAAATCCTCATTTCTAAGGAGTCTATTATTGTCCCCAAGAAGGGAACCCTTGTTGACGGAGATAGAGAACTCTTTTCCACGTTCACTTTCCATCCGTGAGATCTGAGAAAGGCCAGGACGATGTCCGTGTGAGCCTTTGCTTGAGTAAGGGACGACGCTTGAATCAGAATGTCGTCCAAGTAAGGTACTACAGCAATGCCCCTTGGTCTTAGCACAGCTAGAAGGGACCCTAGTACCTTTGTGAAAATCCTTGGAGCAGTGGCTAATCCGAAAGGAAGCGCCACGAACTGGTAATGCTTGTCCAGGAATGCGAACCTTAGGAACCGATGATGTTCCTTGTGGATAGGAATATGTAGATACGCATCCTTTAAATCCACCGTGGTCATGAATTGACCTTCCTGGATGGAAGGAAGAATTGTTCGAATGGTTTCCATTTTGAACGATGGAACCTTGAGAAACTTGTTTAAGATCTTGAGATCTAAGATTGGTCTGAACGTTCCCTCTTTTTTGGGAACTATGAACAGATTGGAGTAGAACCCCATCCCTTGTTCTCCTAATGGAACAGGATGAATCACTCCCATTTTTAACAGGTCTTCTACACAACGTAAGAATGCCTGTCTTTTTATGTGGTCTGAAGACAACTGAGACCTGTGGAACCTCCCCCTTGGGGGAGGCCCCTTGAATTCCAGAAGATAACCTTGGGAGACTATTTCTAGCGCCCAAGGATCCAGAACATCTCTTGCCCAAGCCCGAGCGAAGAGAGAGAGTCTGCCCCCCACCAGATCCGGTCCCGGATCGGGGGCCAACATTTCATGCTGTCTTGGTAGCAGTGGCAGGTTTCTAGGCCTGCTTTCCCTTGTTCCAGCCTTGCATTGGTCTCCAAGCTGGCTTGGCTTGAGAAGTATTACCCTCTTGTTTAGAGGACGTAGCACTTTGGGCTGGTCCGTTTCTACGAAAGGGACGAAAATTAGGTTTATTTTTGGCCTTGAAAGGCCGATCCTGAGGAAGGGCGTGGCCCTTACCCCCAGTGATATCAGAGATAATCTCTTTCAAGTCAGGGCCAAACAGCGTTTGCCCCTTGAAAGGAATGTTAAGTAGCTTGTTCTTGGAAGACGCATCAGCTGACCAAGATTTCAACCAAAGCGCTCTGCGCGCCACAATAGCAAACCCAGAATTCTTAGCCGCTAACCTAGCCAATTGCAAAGTGGCGTCTAGGGTGAAAGAATTAGCCAATTTGAGAGCATTGATTCTGTCCATAATCTCCTCATAAGGAGGAGAATCACTATCGACCGCCTTTACCAGCTCATCGAACCAGAAACACGCGGCTGTAGCGACAGGGACAATGCATGAAATTGGTTGTAGAAGGTAACCCTGCTGAACAAACATCTTTTTAAGTAAACCTTCTAATTTTTTATCCATAGGATCTTTGAAAGCACAACTATCTTCTATGGGTATAGTGGTGCGTTTATTTAAAGTGGAAACCGCTCCCTCGACCTTGGGGACTGTCTGCCATAAGTCCTTTCTGGGGTCGACCATAGGAAACAATTTTTTAAATATGGGGGGAGGGACGAAAGGAATACCGGGCCTTTCCCATTCTTTATTTACAATGTCCGCCACCCGCTTGGGTATAGGAAAAGCTTCTGGGAGCCCCGGGACCTCTAGGAACTTGTCCATTTTACATAGTTTCTCTGGGATGACCAACTTGTCACAATCATCCAGAGTGGATAATACCTCCTTAAGCAGAATGCGGAGATGTTCCAACTTAAATTTAAACGTAATCACATCAGTTTCAGCTTGTTGAGAAATGTTCCCTGAATCAGTAATTTCTCCCTCAGACAAAACCTCCCTGGCCCCATCAGTGTTTAGGGGCCCTTCAGAACCATTATTATCAGCGTCGTCATGCTCTTCAGTATCTAAAACAGAGCAGTCGCGCTTACGCTGATAAGTGTGCATTTTGGCTAAAATGTTTTTGACAGAATTATCCATTACAGCCGTTAATTGTTGCATAGTAAGGAGTATTGGCGCGCTAGATGTACTAGGGGCCTCCTGAGTGGGCAAGACTCGTGTAGACGAAGGAGGGAATGATGCAGTACCATGCTTACTCCCCTCACTTGAGGAATCATCTTGGGCATCATTGTCATTGTCACATAAATCACATTTATTTAAATGAGAAGGAACTCTGGCTTCCCCACATTCAGAACACAGTCTATCTGGTAGTTCAGACATGTTAAACAGGCATAAACTTGATAACAAAGTACAAAAAACGTTTTAAAATAAAACCGTTACTGTCACTTTAAATTTTAAACTGAACACACTTTATTACTGCAATTGCGAAAAAATATGAAGGAATTGTTCAAAATTCACCAAAATTTCACCACAGTGTCTTAAAGCCTTAAAAGTATTGCACACCAAATTTGGAAGCTTTAACCCTTAAAATAACGGAACCGGAGCCGTTTTTAACTTTAACCCCTTTACAGTCCCTGGTATCTGCTTTGCTGAGACCCAACCAAGCCCAAAGGGGAATACGATACCAAATGACGCCTTCAGAAAGTCTTTTCTATGTATCAGAGCTCCTCACACATGCGACTGCATGTCATGCCTCTCAAAAACAAGTGCGCAACACTGGCGCGAAAATGAGGCTCTGCCTATGATTTGGGAAAGCCCCTAAAGAGAAAGGTGTCTAAAAAAGTGCCTGCCGATATAATCTTATCAAAATACCCAGATTAAATGATTCCTCAAGGCTAAATATGTGTTAATAATGAATCGATTTAGCCCAGAAAAAGTCTACAGTCTTAATAAGCCCTTGTGAAGCCCTTATTTACAATCTTAATAAACATGGCTTACCGGATCCCATAGGGAAAATGACAGCTTCCAGCATTACATCGTCTTGTTAGAATGTGTCATACCTCAAGCAGCAAAAGACTGCTCACTGTTCCCCCAACTGAAGTTAATTCCTCTCAACAGTCCTGTGTGGAACAGCCATGGATTTTAGTAACGGTTGCTAAAATCATTTTCCTCATACAAACAGAAATCTTCATCTCTTTTCTGTTTCTGAGTAAATAGTACATACCAGCACTATTTTAAAATAACAAACTCTTGATTGAATAATAAAAACTACAGTTAAACACTAAAAAACTCTAAGCCATCTCCGTGGAGATGTTGCCTGTACAACGGCAAAGAGAATGACTGGGGTAGGCGGAGCCTAGGAGGGATCATGTGACCAGCTTTGCTGGGCTCTTTGCCATTTCCTGTTGGGGAAGAGAATATCCCACAAGTAAGGATGACGCCGTGGACCGGACACACCTATGTTGGAGAAAATGACAGCCTTCCAGCATTACACAGTCTTGTTAGAAATATGGCTAGTCATACCTTAAGCAGAAAAGTCTGCTAACTGTTTCCCCCAACTGAAGTTACTTCATCTCAACAGTCCTATGTGGAAACAGCAATCGATTTTAGTTACTGTCTGCTAAAATCATCTTCCTCTCACAAACAGAAATCTTCATCTTTTTCTGTTTCAGAGTAAATAGTACATACCAGCACTATTTTAAAATAACAAACACTTGATAGAAGAATAAAAAAAAACTACATTTAAACACCAAAAACTCTTAACCATCTCCGTGGAGATGTTGCCTGTGCAACGGCAAAGAGAATGACTGGGGTGGGCGGAGCCTGGGAGGGACTATATGGCCAGCTTTGCTGGGACTCTTTGCCATTTCCTGTTGGGGAAGAGATATTCCCACAAGTAAGGATGATGCCGTGGACCGGACACACCAATGTTGGAGAAATATTGCTCTGCTCTCTTCCTCTTTTCAGGTTACAACTGCCAGTGGGGTACTATTAAGTCCATTTTGCAGAAACACTGGCATCTTCTAACATATGAAGAAAAAAATAAAAGAAAAGGTGGGAACATTTCCTCTAATGGTAGCATGAAAATCTCCAAATTTAAAAGATCATTTAGTAAGAAGCATGTATAGTAAGAGTCCATCTAGTGCAGACTGGCTCAGAAAGGATAGAGGTGTTAAAGGTAACTATCCATGTGGTCAATGTGTGTATTGCCCGTATATGGAAAAAGCCAAAAAATTCTCAGCAGGCAATAACAAAAATTATGATGTTAAATATTTTTTCAATTGCAACTCTGTTGGTGTAGTCTATCTAATACACTGTTCATGCCCCAAATTCTATGTAGGAAAAACAAAAAGATTCCTAAAAGATAGGATTCAAGAACATAGAGATGATATTTCACATAATAGAGACACTACTATAGCAAGGCACTTCACTCAATTTCACCAATCAAATGCCTCACATTTAAAAATAATGGCAATAGATAAAGGGATAGTGAACAACAGAGGAGGTGATAACGACACAGTATTACTGCAGAAAGAGACTCGTTGGATCTATGTTTTAAAAACAAGGTATCCAAGAGGTCTGAATGAAAGACTAGAGTTTGCTTCATTTCTCTAGGGATACTGTGTAGGTTTAAATTTAATGACATGGTAAATGCTTACTCCTGTACGTCGGGTCTGCATTAAAAAACGCTAATATGCTTTAGATGTTAAAGGAATATAATGTATGATACTTTTATATATAAAGCAGTTTTAAGTAAACTTTTTTACTACCGCCCCCATGACGTAACAAAAGGAGGTGGGGTTTAGGGTACTAAACAAAGCACCTGTACCTGAGTAAATCAGCCCTGAGGAAGCCCCGATATGTTTGGAGCAACAAGGGGTGAAACGTACGTTGGCAAGCTCCTAAAGAAGTCACACTGACTGACCGTAAAAAGCAGTCCCCAAGTATGATTGCATTGTTTCAGTAAGCACCTTTATCAAAGAGTACAAGTCTACCTGCAAGAGTCGGTTCCTGATTGAAAACAAGATACAGCTGAGAAACCTCCAAGTTGGTAAAGACAAATGAGGAGTGAGCAGCTACTTACTGTGTCCTAGAGGTATTCCTGGAAAATAAGGAGAAAAGACACCACCAATCGGAATCAAAAAGCGAAAAGCTGACCGAAGTAAAAGTGGAAGTCTGAAAGTTACCCCGGATGCAGTGCATGGCCTGGTTCTGTGCATATTTGTTTTCAACAAGCTGCCTCGGAGGATTCACAGCCTAGCAGAGGTGAGGAGACGCTGAATGAAGCGTGGCTGTTCCGGCATCGAGAGGTATGGAACAAACAAGAAAGTTTAACCAACATACGACTCTGCAAAAGGTTTGATAACAAACGACCCTTTACCTTTGAACATAAAGGCCCACATTGGTGGTAAGAGCAACAGCTATTAAGGGACACTGCCGTGGAAATGGTAAAGTGAATGTACATTTCATCTTTTTTAGCTTTGTTGAACTGGTGCTAAAATAATATTGGTGCAACATCTTTAAATGGAACAATGACTATGCTCGCATATTTTTTCTATGCATAACCTGCTTTGAAATTATACTATATTTAGGAAGGGGGATTGCCTTAGGTGGCAACATTTTGCTTGACGTATTTGTTGCTACATTGTTATAATCGATTGATAGTTTTTTGTAGCGTTTAACGCTGCATCAATGTTATTTTATTTGGTTGTTAATACCAAATTCTTAATTGATTATAATAAGACTGGCCAGTCATGTGTGATTTCTTGTATTATTTTTAATGTATGTCTATGATGTGTAGGTATTCTGCCCATTGATAGGGCTGGAGTCCGCCATTTATGGATCTTTATTCTGAAATAAATTTAAATAAGACTATTTCCAAAAAAGAGTGCTGAAATCCCGTTTCTTTATACTTAATTTGTCGAAATTTTGTATACCATATCTATCTTTATATTAGTCTTTAGTATCTATTACCAGAGGGTCTGCACCACATGATGTGATTACATCAATATTTATCTTTTCACCTCAAGTGGTGAAATATATAATCTCTCCCCATAACTTATATATATATATATATATATATATATACACACACACACACACAATCACATACACAGTTACATATATATATATATATATATATATATACACACACACAATCACATACACAGTTTTATATATATATATATATATATATATATATATATATATATATACATATATATACATACATACATACACTCACATACAGTTACATATATATATATATATATATATATATATATATATATACACACACACACACAATCACATACACAGTTACATACATATATATATATATATATATATATATATATATATATATATATATATATATATATATACAGGGAGTGCAGAATTATTAGGCAAATGAGTATTTTGACCACATCATCCTATCTTATGCATGTTGTCTTACTCCAAGCTGTATAGGCTCGAAAGCCTACCACCAATTAAGCA